>NW_024039156.1:905000-1192500 GCF_016077235.1 Cyprinodon tularosa | reverse complement strand
ACAGCGCTGACGACCCGGTGAGTAGCATATTTTAAAAAAAGAACGTTTAAGGTTGTTTTAAGGACATTATCGGACATGCTCTATGCAAGCCATTCTAAAGCAGCCAGGGGGGGATTCTGCATGAGCCAAAAAGCAGAGACAGGACCAATTGTCAAACTTTTGGTGTCGATCATTCGATTTCATCCTGGACACTACAGAAAATGGGCTTAAAGTGTAAAAAACCGAACTTCTCCTTTAAAGTCAGAATTTTGAGATTAAAGTCAGAATTCTGAGAAAAAAGTCAGAATTCTTCATTTTCTTCCCATACTAAACTGAAATAAAATTTAAAAATCAGTTAACTTTTCTTTTTTTTTTTCAGTGGCCCTAATCGTCTTCCGTAGAAATCAGTAAAACATTAAATTGGATTAAATACCAAAAGGTTTAGGTTTAATTATTTTCTTAATAATGCACTATTACGATGTGAGTGCATGAAATCTTTAGTTGTTTAAATTTTGGCTGTTTGGGTTGTGCCTTAAAATAGAAAGCCTGAATGACTGATTGGTGAATTGATTGATCTGTGATTAATTGGGTCATCCATCTAAGGAAACAGCCTGTACATACTTTGATTTTTGTCTGACGACTATTACTACATATATTGCCTGTGGAAAATCTGCTTCTGTTAATCCACCATTTATCAAAAATGTATTAGTTTTTTTTTCATACAAACATATATTTACACTATATTTATTTAATAACAGTTAGTTAATGTTCTTCTTATATTGTTTGATTTCACTAAAGTCTCCCAAGTTTTCAGAAACTGTTTTGACCATCAGGGTATCAACACACTGCTGCAATAATAGAGGTTGGAGAGAAACTAAAGCTGTATGAGAACTATTTAGAACACATGTGTCAAACTCAAGGCCCGCGGGCCAGATGTGGCCCGCCACGTCATTTTATGTGGCCCGCTAGAACTCCCACAGCTGTCATTTTGATGGTTCTGAGATTTTAAAGGGAAAGAACTATATTTAAGATTATATTGCTCATGTTAACTGACTTTTCCAGTTTCTATATTTCCTTCATTTTCACTTTTTTTTTTTAATACAATTAAAACGTAAAAAATAAATATGGTTAATTCTACCTCGATCCCCCACAACCGCCATTTTGACGGCTCTATTAGTTGCATTGTAAATTTCGTTGTCTAGCAACCAACATTCTACCTTGAACTTTTTGGCTAATATGAAAAAAGTGGCGTTCAGAAGAAACCTAACAGCGAAACAGGTTTTAGACATGCTTCAAAATATCAATGATAGTGATTCGGGCGGAGAGGGAGAGACCGATGAGGAGGACTGGGTAGGAAGCGGCTGTGTGACACGTGTGTGTTAGAGCAACAAGCAAGCATATGTTTTCTATGCAACTGTAATTGTCACTTGAATAAGTTATAATAAATAATGAGTTATTTAACATTAAGGGGTCGTTACATTTATTTTACATTACATTCAATTACATTTAGTTACATTTATAAGTTACATCTGGCCCTTTAAGAACAGCAATTACGCTGATGTGGCCCTCATTGAAAATTAGTTTGACACCCCTGATTTAGAAGTTTCTTCCTCATTCATAAGAAACCAGCCGGTTGTTTTTTTGAAAGTCCGTCTAACCATTTATTTAAAGGTTCATCAGCTAAAGGTTCATCAGCTAAAGAGAGCAAAGACTTTTTGAAGATAAAAACATTCAAATCTTTTGGTTACTTCATACCACACACCAGCAACAGTTTAATCATAGAAGTGGAACATTTTGAGCTAAAAATGATCAGGGCAGTGGAGAGGCTGTTTCCGGAAGACTTAATGGTGACTCATTTTGTTTTTGCTAGTGGTCATGATGGTGAGTGTTTACCAAAAAATATTAAATGAGGGAAGTGAAAAAAAGTGATCTAATTTCTGATGTCATATTCTCTCTTTGCATTAATCGGAGTCAGTAGAGGGAAGTCCTGGAGTCTGCATTCACCTAGAGGCAGCAGAAAGCTCCGCTCCACCAACACTCATCCCCTCAGTTCACCCAGAACAAAGCTGGAGATGATGAGGGACAGAGCTTTTAAGGCTGCAGCACCACGGATGTGGAATTCCCTCCCAGCCTACCTCAGAGCTCCTTAAATCCTTGGAATAAAAACCTTTTAATTTAAAAAAGCCTACCAATAAGCTTTTATTAGGATCTTATCTTGTTTTATTGTTGTTCCATTGAAATTGTTCTTGACATGGTGTGTGCTCTTCTCTGTTTTGACTTTTCCTTAATAGTATTTTGAGATCTGTTAGTGCTTTATAAATTAAATGGATTATTATTATTTTTCTTATTATTATTTTTATTGTCTCTGCTGAGACTGCTGCCCTGTGACCTGTTCCTGGATAAAGCAGAAGATGACGAGTGCGAGCAGTATTAAACTATATTTCTTTTATTAAGCAATTCTATAATTATTTTATCTTACTGCACATCTTCCAGCTTATATAACTTGTGATCTTGTATTAATTTAAGGATTCTTTCAAAATGTATACATTATTATCATTTTCACTAAATGCTCCATAGAAGTAATCAGAATAAATTACCTAATCAGCTTTCCTTTCAGTACTGCCCTCAAGCCCACTTCCTGGATTTTGATGATGCAGGTATGACGACAACTTTTAGGTCAGGCATGGCAGGGAAATACAGCTTCCTGCCTGTCCCTGCCCATGTGAGCTCACTCCCTGTGGATTTTCCACCGTAGATCCAAGCCACACTGGCAAGGGATCCTACTGAAGGAAAAGAACATGAAGGCTGGGTCCGGCTCAGCGTACGGTCACAGGCTCAGGAAGGGAGTTGTGTCGAGGACACATTGTGCAGGGACACAATGGAAGAAAGTTACAGGACAGGAAATGATAAAATGGGCCACTCTCCTCCACCCCTTCAGTATGGAGAGGTAGAGGAGACATTTAACAGAGAGTCAAATACAAACACAACGGCACGCTTCTAAAACCTTCTCAAAGATAAGCATTTGCCCATATATATATATATATATATATATATATATATATATATATATATATATATATATATATATATATATATATATATATATATATATATATATAAGTTTACTGTAGACCCTGACCAGTTTATAAAAGTGTATGATGCAATTCAACTATAGAAATCTCCTTATATCCTCCACTGTACCTGACTTGATCAATTGATTGACTTTATTGATCTCACAATAACAATAACTGTTTTTCTATATTTATCCTTTTTTTAACACCAACTTCAGACTCCTGTTTCTGAAGACCTCATGTCTTAGTCACATCCAAGCAAAGCCCAGAGTTTATCTTAAAGGCACACTATGCAACATTTTTCAGTTAATTAATGTGTTCCATAACGTTTTGGATGATTAAATGAGTCATTTCAGGTTGAACAAAGGTTTTCTCGGCCACCCTGGTGGTCTGTAGGGGAAATACCGTACTTGCAATTGCAGGAGCCCTCGGCCCGCACCCACAGGCTCAGAAGTCTCGTGCATCGCGAGAGTTGGTCTTGCTTTACGGCGAGAACTGCTACACGCTCCCAGTTAAAAGCATGCTCGTTGCTAGCACAGTGGCGATCTTTGTGCAGTTAAGCTACGTTCACATCGGACGCAGCAATGTGTGCTGCTTCATTTTTGCTGCTTGTACCAGTTAGTTCTGACGCGCGGCTGAAGCAGCTTTGCTGCTCTGGCTGCGCGGTGCAAAAGTGTGTCTGACGCGCGTTGGGCGGAGCTTCACTATCCTTTCTCTGCCTTGCAGCTATATTTGCTGTGATCAGTGGGAATAAAGTAGTTTTAATATGTGTTTAAATGAGAAAATACACCTGAAAACGTAATCAGTGCCGTCAGTTCATTCAGATTATTATCCTGCCTTCAATATTTTTTCTGTCAGAGCCGCTCAGACCCCCACATACAGCGGTGTGTCTAGGAATCCCTTCATCAGCAGCCTCTGGTCAGGTCGCCTCCTCGCGGTTCACCGCGCAGCTGGTAGGTGTTTTCATCTAAATAATCCAAACTACATATTCTGCCGGCAGATTTATGCATTTTAAGTTAATTTAGGCGTCAATAAACTGTTTAAGAGGAGAGATCATAGCCTCTGATCATCAGCGCTGTGTCTCTCTCCCTGCGTCAGATAATTAAACGCGCCCGACGCGCTGCTTCAGCTGCTCAGACACGCTGCGCCTGCTGCTCAAAACGCACCACGGGACCTTTTGCTGCGACTTGACGCGCGTCAACCATTGACTTTGCATGTAAACTCGCTGCTCTGTCGCGCCAGCATGCTGCGTCCAGTGTGAACGCAGCATTAGTCATTCGTTGCGTTCTCCTGTCTGCTAAGCTCAAAACAACCGCGCCTGGCTTGACGGAGAAACCAGGAGAACAGCTGAGCATATTTACGACAGTGCACTTTTACTTTCGCCCTCTGGGGGGAGCCTCGCTGGAAAATCAACACCGGTTGCATAGTGTACCTTTAAAGCCCCAGTAGCTTAGCAAACGTCACGTTTTTACTTTTGTTATGGTAGGACATAAAGAGTGTTTCTCCTGGAAGGCCTCCATAAATGTTGCTTCACATGTTATTAGTGTAAAATAAAATTGTTCTCCACATCTCTTTCTACTCTTTGCTCTTAAAACCCAATCAATTATAAAGTGTGAACAAGTAAAAGTTTAACAGGTTCTCATACTTTTCCAAAGTGGTATTGTTGAAATTTTGTGCTAAAAGCTGAACCTACTGACTCTTTCATTTCTCTCTACTCAGTGATGCATGTCTCCATTGTTTTACACAACAATAATGATCTTATTGTACCAGTAAGGAGGAATAAACTTAAAACTATGAGAAAATACAACAATTGAATTATCAGAAAACCGTTCGGTTATAATAACCCACTTCAAGAAGGTTTTTATACAGACCAGGTAATTACTAGCAAGATTATTTTAATATTAACTTCAGAGTCAAAATGAAGTGTCTAATTTATGCCATTTCTTAATTCTTTTCTTATTCCACTGTAAGCTAAGCTACTCCGCTGCAGATAATTTGTTCATACAAACTTGTGAGAACATCATGAATCAAATGTTATTTTTTACCAAAGAGACAACATAAATTTAATGTTCTATGTGTTCTTTTCCCAGCAGAAGCTGCAGATATAAACAAGCACTTCCTTCATAAGATTGCACCACGTTCCGCTGAATTCCCCCCCATAACTGTGCAGAGACCAGCTTCCAAGCAGGACCTGCAGCCAACTCAAAGTGAATCCCAAAAGAGAAACCAGAGGGAAGATGACAATCTGACTATTTTTAGCAGTACCTTAACCAATAAAGGTTTTGTGGTTTAACATTTTGGGAATCATCATGTGTTAACTATGCAAGCAAATCCAGAGAAGGTGTTTTCCTACTTCTTATATTACCGGAATAAGATTGTTGGATTTCAGTGGAAAAAGCATATCCCCTATTTTATAGATGACTCAAATGAATGAAAACTTGAAGAGCTGAGCTCCAATAAACTATGTTGGATAAAATGGTTATAGTTATAGTGAAATTAAAACCACATGTTCAGTAGTCAGCCTTTGCTTGGCTGAGCCTTCTTGTGAATAACCCTTGATCCATAAACTTGGCTCATGTCTGCTACCCTTATGCGATATCAGCCAGAGGAACAAAATGATTTACATGGAGGCGTTCCAGGTTTAACTGGAAGCATGTTGTTCTTAAGCGTATCATCTCGAATATCTAAGCAGGAGATTTCTCTAGCTCTAAAAAAAACCCCAAAAAAACAAATGATTTGCTTTTGCTTCACGTAGCAAAGAAAAGACCCTCTGTTGGCTGCAGTCATGCACTGTAATTATGTAAGCAAGCGGCCTGCTTTGTGACCCATGCTGTTATAATGAGGGTGAAGAACACAGATCTACTCCGTTAGAGTGGAGCCTTTTGATGGTTAAAGCCTCCTGATCATACAATGATTTATGAATTTAACTCTAAACTTGTCCTATTTAGAATAGAACAGGACAGAACAGAACACAATTTTGGAGCATGATAGGGTTGTCAGGTATTTAGTTTCTTATTTTTTCCATCAGCTCTGACCAACCTTCCTGTCCCTGTATTTAGTGAGATTATTTACCTCTAACACTGAAGAAAATCCATGTCAACATGAAGGATTTGATCAGAAGTCTTTTTTTGCCTTCAACTTTTAAACAGACCTTTTAAGGATTTGAACATAGGGTTGTTAAAACATTTATGTATTCAAAAAGCATCAATACTTAAACTCTATATCCATTTATTAACACTTATTTAAGTAGCTTCTGGGATTCTATTAAAAGACCATGTTCAATGTTGAGATAGGTTTGTCACGGTAACAAATCATCTGTTTGCCTTTAATTGATCCTATAGACAATTTATCTGGGTATCAACATGTAGCTTGAAATCTTAGTATCATGACAAAAGAGATAAGAAGACATCTCAGAGTGAGAAAGTTCATGTGCAGTCACTCTCCGCCATGTGTTATCTTAATGCTTGGTGTGAGGGATTGCCTTCGAGTCAATGAGTCAATGCAGTCTGTCATGAAGCGGGACAGATTGACCCAGTATTCAAGGTGAGACAGAGTGGGAAAGTAAAAAATGTTTATTAAAACAAAAAAATATACATAAGTGCAGAGCTGTGGATCTGCGGGCTGCAGGGGAGGGGCACCACCCAATCACTGACACTCTGGAGGGAGAAACACAGGTAAGTGACCACGATCGTCTGACAGGAGATGATTATCCGTGTGTGTCACTTACCTGGTTGAACAGTTCAGTCCATCTTCTCAATGCGAGGCAGATCCAGCCGATGGATGGCCAAACAAGCTGCGGCGCAGAGCCGCCTAGAGTTTTCCTGATGCAGCAACCACAGTGTGCAAGCAGGAGACCGATCCAGTTCAAGGAAACCAGATCAGACAGAACAGTTCTGGAATCCAGGAGTCTGGTCAGGGGTTCTGATCCACAAAGTAACAAACAGATGCAGGGTTCCAGGAATCCACAGAGCGTTCAGGCAGGTTCAGCATTCCATGAGTCCAGCAGCGAGCTCAGAAAGAAAGGCTCAGCAGTTGAGTTACAGAGACAAGACATGGCACCAGGATAACTCCAGAACTTTAACCTGTACTCAACCTTGGAGCAAGGACTACAGACTTTAAACTAGATCCCCCGTCGAGCCAAAACAGGAAAAAGAGCACTCAGCAGAAAAGAGCCAGGAGACAATCAGGTGACAACAAGACAAAAACTAAAACCCTCTCAACCACTGGCCTCCAACAAGAGGAACTTAAACTCTGGAATAACCAAACTCAAACTAACATACAATCATAATACAAGCAATGATTGGGCCCTGATAGCTGGGCTGAGCAGAATAAAAAACAGAAAGAGCAGGTGGATAAGATGAGTGATAATAAGAGCCCGGGAAGAGTTAGGCAGGTAAACAAAGTGAACAGTTAAAGGAATAGTACACCCAAAACATGATTAGCCTTCATTTTCTACTCACCCCCATGCTGAACAACACTCTGGAGTACTTTTTTGATATCTCAAATGCATCTGGAGATCTGGGAGGCTTCTTGCTGTCTGCTGACATTCAAATAATGGAGGTCTATGGTGCCCGAGGCAGAAAGGTCCATAAAAGTCCACAAAAAACGTGTCAATATTCCTCCATACTGCTCGTCCAATGTATTCCAAGTGTCCTGAGTGGGTAGCGTCCATAATTTACTCGAAACGAAGTCATTTAGAATGTTTTTAGAGCATAAACAGTTGTGTATAGGATTTCCTGAAAGCGTGTTCACGAGTCTACGGAAACTGCGACAGACCAAACCAGATGAAAGTGCGCATTCAGCGTCTGCTCTGCCGATAATGCAAGCGTAGAAGAAGAAATGTGCTGTTTACCTGTGCAAAGAAAGAAACAACAAAAGAAAAATGTCTGAGGACTTCAGTGTTTAGGAAGAGCATGAGTTCTTTGCCGAGCTGAATGCGCACTTTCGTCTGGTTTGGTCTGCCGCGGTTTCCGTAGGCTCGTGAACGCGCATGTGCGCGCTTTCAGGAAATCCTATACAGGTGCTGGTCATAAAATTAGAATATCATGAAAAAGTAGATTGATTTCAGTAATTCCATTTAAAAAGTGAAACTTGTATATTATATTCATACATTACATACAAACTCATATATTTCAGATGTTTATTTGGTTTAATTTTGATGATTACAAATGACAACAAATGAAAATCTCAAATTCATCATATCAGAAAATTAGAATATTGTGAAAAGGTTCAAAATTGATGGCCCCTGGTGCCACACTCTAATCAGCTAATTAACTCAAACCACCTGCAAAAGCCTTTAAATGGTCTTTCAGTCTAGTTCTATAGGCTACACAATCATGGGGAAGACTGCTGACTTGACAGTTGTCCAAAAGACGACCATCGACACCTTGCACAAGGAGGGCAAGACACAAAAGGTCATCGCTAAAGAGGCTGGCTGTTCACAGAGCTCAGTGTCCAAGCACATTAATAGAGAGGCGAAGGGAAGGAAAAGATGTGGTCGAAAAAAGTGTACAAGCAAGAGAGATAACCGCACCCTGGAGAGGATTGTGAAACAAAACCCATTCAAAAATGTGGGGGAGATTCACAAAGAGTGGACTGCAGCTGGAGTGAGTGCTTCAAGAACCACCACACACAGACGTATGAAAGACATGGGTTTCTGCTGTCGCATTCCTTGTGTCAAGCCACTCTTGAACCACAGACAGCGTCAGAAGCGTCTTGCCTGGGCTAAAGAGAAACAGGACTGGACTGCTGGTGAGTGGTCCAAAGTCATGTTCTCTGATGAAAGTAAATTTTGCATTTCCTTTGGAAATCAAGGTCCCAGAGTCTGGAGGAAAAGAAGAGAGGCACTTCATCCACGTTGCTTGAAGTCCAGTGTAAAGTTTCCACAGTCAGTGATGGTTTGGGGTGCCATGTCATCTGCTGGTGTTGGTCCATTGTGTTTTCTGAGGTCCAGGGTCAACGCAGCCACATACCAGGAAGTTTTAGAGCACTTCATGCTTCCTGCAGCTGACCAACTTTTTGGAGATGCAGATTTCATTTTCCAACAGGACTTGGCACCTGCACACAGTGCCAAAGCTACCAGTACCTGGTTGAAGGACCATGGTATCCCTGTTCTTAATTGGCCAGCAAACTCTCCTGACCTTAACCCCATAGAAAATCTATGGGGTATTGTGAAGAAGAAGATGCAATACACCAGACCCAACAATTCAGAAGAGCTAAAAGCCACTATTAGAGCAACCTGGGCTATCATAACACCTGAGCAGTGCCACAGACTGATCGACTCCATGCCACGCCGCATTGCTGCAGTAATACAGGCCAAAGGAGGCCCAACTAAATACTGAGTGCTGTACATGCTCATACTTTTCATATTCATACTTTTCAGTTGGCCAACATTTCTATAAATCCTTTGTTTTTATTGGTCTTCAGTAATATTCTAATTTTCTGATATGATGAATTTGAGATTTTCATTTGTTGTCATTTGTAATCATCAAAATTAAACCAAATAAACATCTGAAATATATGAGTTTGTATGTAATGTATGAATATAATATACAAGTTTCACTTTTTAAATGGAATTACTGAAATCAATCTACTTTTTCATGATATTCTAATTTTATGACCAGCACCTGTACACTACTGTTTATGCTCTAAAAACATTCTAAATGACTTTGTTTCGAGTAAATTCTGGACGCTACCCACTCAGGACACTTGGAATACATTGGACGAGCAGTATGGAGGAATATTGACACGTTTTTTGTGGACTTTTATGGACCTTTCTGCCTCGGGCGCCATAGACCTCCATTATTTGAATGTCAGCAGACAGCAAGAAGCCTCCCAGATCTCCAGATGCATTTTAGATATCAAAAAAGTACTCCAGAGTGTTGTTCAGCATGGGGGTGAGTAGAAAATGAAGGCTAATCATGTTTTGGATGTACTATTCCTTTAAGGTCAGCTATCAGGGCAGATCATGACACAATCAACTGGTTTTCCTAAGATAGCAAATGTTGAATCAATCTGACTGGATGATCTGGTTGAATTATCTCTGTAAAGTGCCTTTAGATGACATGTGCTGTGAAATGGCACTATAGAAATAAACTGAACTGAATTAATGTAAGCCAAACAATTTTATTTTTTTGGTCTACTTCCTCTTCATTATTTTTTTTCTCCAATGTTCTCTCATGATATTGATTAAAAGGGAGCTGAAAAAGATGGCATGATGTGAGTCTTTGAAAAAAGGACAGATTATTTTCCTTGCATTCTCCTTCATTATCATACTAATTATGTTGGTGAAAAACATCCAATCCCAGGTAAACATTGATGTCTGCGATTGTTATGTTACAAAATGTTTAAAAAGCTTTTATTTCTGCTCAACGCAGCTTTTTGGAATTTAAGTTTTCTGTAAATTTGGTGTATTTAGGATCAGAACAGTGATCAGTGACTGCACAGCACAGCAGGTTTTCGTTCTGTTAGTCAGATCTGGCCTGCAAACGTTGAATGATTTGTGTTTTAGTGCGACGAGACGCCTATAAATGTCTGAATCTTGCAAGGAAAGAAAAAAAGCACAGCTTACATTCCTGCTTGTGAAAACACACACAGGTAATGTGACACACTTCCTGTCTTGCACTGGTCCAGAGAGGGAAGCAGGCGACGATGGTAAGGAGAAGAGTGCACACATGCAGGGTGGAAGGAGGGAAAATAGGTTCGGCTGAGCGGGGAAAGAACTGTAGGGTTTTGATCCAGTAACAAGGAAACTTTTATATATGATCACTCCTGTATTTAATTCAAATAATCTCTGTTTGAGAATGAAGAGAATTCATTCTCACCTTTTGTAAATTAAAAGAAATACTGATTTAAAGAGTATCTCTTTTTAAAAGTTGAAAAAGGGAAGGGGTTTGGGAGCGACTTTGCTATTTTCTCAGATTTTGCGTTTTTATTTTTTATTTTTCAAATACATTTTTTATGTTATTTTATTACATTTTTATGCAATTAAGAAAACTGTTTTACAGACTTTACATTTTCTGACTAAGGAGCAGAGACACATTTAGTTGGAAAGCCTGTCATTGGTCAGTTTGCGTTTCAAGAGCAAGCAAGAAATAAAATTAGATCTGTTAAAAAGTTTTAAAAGAGTACAGTTTGTAAACACAAAAAGAATTAAAAAATATAAAATCTATAAAAATGAATTCAATGAATTCAAGAATTCAAAAAAATTATTTGGAAAAATAAAGTAAAAAAATATCTCTTTAAGAAATATGTTATTTTAAATTAGATTTGAATTTGAAAAAAAAACACAAATAAAAAAAAAAAAAAGTAGATGACAAAATAAAATGTTGAAAAATATTTGGAAAAGAAGGAACAAGTATGAAAAACAGCAAAACATTTTTCTTATTTAAACTTATTTATAGTTTAATCCTTGATTGCATATTTTTTCCCCCACTTTCCATTTACAAAACCTGTTGTTTGCTTGTACCAACAATGAAACCAAGGAAGTAGTTGTGTGACTGAAGCCATTGACGTGCCGCATGTCAGTGCCGATGCCCAGAGAGTCAGAGGGGCATCTTCAAAAGCAGCAGCTTATTCCTACTGAAGCTCCCCCCCCCATCTGCTGCCAGCGGCTAATAAACAAGCTGATGCACAGCAGCACCCCAAAGCAAACCTGAAGTAAATCCTGCTGTCACAACATAGTTTAGGAAGCAGCTGGAGGCAGTTCACCACTTTCAAAGAATGTAAATGGATTTCAGTTCTGGTTACTGAGACACTTTCAAGGAATTCACTGTGAAAAGTTGCTTTTATGAGGCCATGAGTGGTGAAATGATAGGGGAACCAACAGAGAAGCTTTTAAGGGACTTTTTTTGTTTTGTTTTTACAGCACTAGTCAACAGAAGGCTGACAGGAAAGGTGGTATGAGAGACATCCGGCAAAGGACCACAGGTCGGATTCGAACCTAGGTCGGCCACATTGAAGAAACTGGGAGCTTTCATATAATTTAAAGCTACAATATCAAGTTATCTCTGGTTAAAGTGGTATTAGGTACAGTTTAACATTTATTCCACTGTCTGGCATTAAATGAGCCAAAATGTTCTCTGTTTTAGGTCATGATTTGCTGGATTGTTTCTATTTACTAAATGCCTTCAAAAGCAAAATACCCTGTAAAGGTGCACACAGTGAGAACATTCAAACTCCAGCTAGACCCTGGCTGGATGTTTAAACTGAGGACCTTTTGCTGCAAGACAACACTCCTGCCAACCGTGCCTCTGTGCAGTCCCTCCAAACAAGAAAAGATTGATCTTATTCAAAGTCAGTTTTAAACTTGTGGTTTGATTGTCGGCTCACATTAATCACATCGAAGGATAAGCAGCACAACAGAACAAAGCTCATTGGTCCTCAGCCTTCTGCTTCATGAATTCATTTCTCTGTAAATCCATTAAAACATCGACTTTCTCTCAAAGTGCTATGATTGCAGCTCTGTGCCACCTTCCCTGTTGTGTTACCATTAGAAATCACATTCAGGCATTTAACTGATGATTGCCTGCAGCCTGTCACTCCGACTATTGCACAAATGAGAGCATTGTGGCAGGGGTCATTAAATCCCAGAGCTTATTAAGGAACTAATGATCAAATGTAATGAGCCACCAAGAAGCATCCTTGAACTGCTGTTTAAAAGCGGATATAGATGAACTGACAGTGACAGCTTGGATCGGTGTTTGCACAGTGAGAGCACTAATGAAATCACCTGCAGCAGGAGATGCTCTGGGCTGTTAAGATGATCCTTTCATGACAGGTCCATTTCCATCCATCTACTGACTCACCAATCAACCATACGGCAGGGTTAAAACCAGGTGGGGGGGCAGCTGGACATGGCTGTTCTTATCCAATCATTGGAAACACCGTTTCCAACCCCACCAGGTGTTTTTTTGTTCCCATAAAGATGTAAATCACCACCTCTGGAACAACCAGAGGGTGGCAGCACTTATACGTTCACCTTGATAATTTGACATTTTATTTTTTTGTAAATTAAATATAATAATAAAAATAATGAATTCTGCTCTTTTCAGATCTAGGTTTTGAGATGTATTGGAGAAAAGGGAAAGTTATGGCTCCAGTAAAAGGACAATTAAGCCACAGCAGAAGTGCGTCACCATGGATGATCTAATTGAACTGTCTATAAACGCCTTAAGATGACGTGTTTTGATTTGGTGCAATATAAATAAACTGAATTGAAATGTTGCCTGACAAGCTTAAGTTAAGTAAATGTTTGGTTTCATTTAAATCATTTTAAGGATGTTGAGGTGAACCTATCATGCTTTTAAGTCCTTTATTTTCACATTTAAATCACTCAGTTCTGGTTTATATAAAATGTATTCCTGTATTTCTACTGTAGTTTCACAGGCCCTTTATCTACAGCTGTCCTGAGGTACATCTGAGATTCACTCTAAAGTGTAAATAAGCTTCTTCCTTGTTCAGGTTGAAAAGCTTTCCAGTCCACCCCACTCAGCCATTTTTTGCAGTTTGAAGCAGAGATATAATAATCTAATGGTGTAGAAATGCTTTTTCGCCAAAGGATTTAGATGTCATACTTGTTCATTCATCCTTGCATCTTTAAGGCCACAGTGATCCAGAGCGAGATAATGATTTTAACAAAGCTGCAGAACTCTATCTTTAACTAAATGTATCACAAGGGTGTTTTATTTCTGTATTTACAATTACACTCCATCCATACCAATGAAATTGTTTAGTGGGAACTTTATGACTTTGTTTTACATTTCAGTAAGAAAGACATTTTGTTCCAAAAAATTTGATGAGAAAAAAAGAAAACTGAATGGCTTGAAATACACAACCCAAACAGAGTAAAATATATCCACACAGGACCTGGAGAGACCAAGAAAACTTTTCTGCATTTATAAATGCAGAAAAGTATTTATAATGCAGTCTAATATCCCAAACCTTTTACCATTTTGTATTGTAGTTTTTATTTTTATGTTATGTCAGTCTGACATCCTGTAGACATCATGCCTCTGCTGGGTTGTACAGCCTCCCTGCTGAGTATTGTGACAGTTCGACTTCTATCTTAATAATCTCTCTCCCAAGCTTCTTACCCCCCAACCGAATGTTGGGGTTTATCCAACTGATGAGCTGTTTGTAGGCAGAAAAAAAAATACATTAGAGGCTTAAAATGCATGTAAAAAAGATACTTATCGTGGTGTCATTAAATAACCGATGGGCCTGATGAAAGACGATGTAAAGCTGAACTGTGACAGCACCATGGTCCAAATAAATGTTTACTGAAGGATGGATGGATGGATCTATGGATGGATGGATGGATCTATGGATGGATGGATGGATGGATGGATGGATGGATGGATGGATGGATGGATGGATGGATGGATGGATCTTCTAGATTAGCAGTCTACTCTAAAAAGAAAAAAAAGTGAAAAACATGAATCAGGTTTCTACTTTGGTCATCAGAGCAGGGCTCTTAACCCATACCTCTCCCTGTGAGCTGTCAGCTGTTCACTGCTACCAGATACAAATTTGATAGTTATATTAAACACATTTCATTGTAAAAAAGATATTATGATCATCTAGTTGAGAGAAGAACAAAGATCAGGCCAATATTGCCCCCTAGTGTTCATAAGTGGACACATTCTTGGAAACAATTCCTTGGTACAGCTATAAAACTCACAAAGATAGTTTAAATTGCCATCTCAGTGGCATATAGTCTGACTTATTTATGAATATAACTTTTAACATAATTGATTCATAATTAATACTTGACAAGTAATAAAAACTTCTATTATATCCCAAGTTACATAAAACAGACAATAAACAAAAGACAAAATTGTGTATTGCCTGTATTTCCTGTGTCTATCTTTCATTCTTTATTCACACTACTGAATATCACAATTTATAATTAAAGTTTGAATTGGCACATAGATTCTACACTGACAGTCTAAGTTGGTCATTTTGGTTTTTATATGTTCACCGGTGTAAATGAAAAGTCAATCAAACCTTAAAATTACTTTTTAATGAGTTCTAGCTTTCTATTAAATAATGAAAACAAAAACTATAAGAAAGACATGCTGTGAAATATGTGAATCCTTTTTTCTATAAGGCTTTCATTTTCATTTTCTTCCACCCAGCATTTTGATCCAGTTAGACCTATCCCCCTTTGATGTTTTATATTCTAACATCTATTTTTGTATCCTTTCCTCATTCACAAAATGTCTTGTAAACAGCTAATATTTGAATTTAAATTTCTGAATTTTACTCGTTTATTGCGTAAATAAGGCTTAAAAAAGGGTGAGCTCCAGGTCCTTTGCTGAGGTAACATTTGATTCCAGGAGTAATGATCAAAATATTACATATTTTACTAGTAGAATTAATACTAAATAAGTTCTTGTTGCAGTTTTAAAATAGTTCTTCAGTAGTAGCATTGCAAAAACAGAGATTAATTATCTCATTTTTGATCGCTCTGTTATAAAGTACTGTCACAATCCTCAAGATTTTGCACCTTTATAACCTTTATAACCTGATTTTTGCACCTTTATAACCTGCGCACACAAATCCTTATTGGGCCTTGGCCCTGGAACAGACTTCCAGCCCATAAGGTTCAGTGTTCTGCACATCTGCTTCCACATCTGAGTCAAACAGCTAAATGAGGAGGATGCACTTCTATTCACCAGAGTCCTGCTAATGACCTGATTATTTGACTCAGGTGTGTGGAAGCAGACACATCTAAAAGGTGCAGTGCAGCTGGAGACAAAAGTTAATTTATTAAGTATATTATGTCAGGATCACAGTTTTAGCTAACGTTTGATACGTTTAAAGTTTTATGTTGTGGTGACCATGGTTTATCATGAACGTTTTGGCTCACCTGCTCACCAGTGTTGAGGGAGTTTGTAGCCACTCAGTATTTTCACTAGCCACAATTTTGTTGTGAGAAAATTGTTTAATATAAAGGTAATGTGCATTAATCTTGATGTCTAATCAGCATCTTGATATGACACACTCGTATGGTGGAATAGATTATCTCATAGAGATTTATGGATGCAGACTTTGTGAACAATATTTTTGGGAAATGGTTAAATCCTTTATGTGGAAAAGCTTTTAGATCTTTGAATTAATCTAATAAAAATTGGGAGCAAAACCAAAAGTCTTGCGTTTATATTTTTGTTGAGTTTACATGTTCACTCAAGCAGATTAATGTCAAAACGACCATTTAAAATGTGCAAACATTTCTAGATATTTAAAAAAATATATATTTACAAGAACAATTTAGGTTTTTTTCACTCACAAATTGTAATTTAGGATATCTGTTATTACAGTTCCGACTTAGAGTGTGATTTTAACCTTGTTTTAGTTTTAAAAAAAACAAAACAAAAAGACATTAGCTATGTTTACATGCATCCATGTATGCATGTACTAAACGTTTAATCAGATTAAAAAATCTAAGCATGCACAGAATTGTCGAATTTTTTGGCTTCAGAAGGAGATGAAGAAGCTGCCTGTTTCTTAGATCAAACCAGTACTTTGCTGCTCATCCTCAACAAACTGGGCCTCTCACATTTTTTGTTCATCAGTTATTTATTGTGTTTGTTTATGTAGCTTTTTCTATTATAGACCTTAGTCACATATTAATATCTATCCTTTGATTTTTGTTGGTAATTTTAGTTAAGAGCTCATCGGTACCATGTGCTAAAGCTCCTTCACTACAGGGGTAGAGAGCAAGACGGCATGTTCTTCCCCACATTACATTTAGAGCCACCTCCTCCACCAACGACCAGGAGCCAGGGGATGAAGTTTAGGAGAAAACACAACACATAAGCAGTGGGGATCATTTTACACCTAAGATCCAAAGAGGTGTGTACCTGGATGTGGATCAGAATGGTGATTGGAAGAAAACCACCTCGCTCTTTCAGAATCACATTTATTTCCAATTGGACTGAATCATATTAATCACATAAATTAAACATTTTGATCTGATCAGGCCTTCAATCTGATTTTTTGTTTTTCCGTGTAAACATAGCTAGTAATATACACTCACTGGCCACTTTATTAGGTACCCATGCTAGTAACGGGTTGGACCCCCTTTTGCCTTCAGAACTGCCTCAATTCTTCGTGGCATAGATTCAACAAGGTGCTGGAAGCATTCCTCAGGGAGTTTGGTCCATATTGATATGATGGCATCACACAGTTGCCGCAGATTTGTCGGCTGCACATGATGCGAATCTCCCGTTCCACCACATCCCAAAGATGCTCTATTGGATTGAGATCTGGTGACTGTGGAGGCCATTTGAGTACAGTGAACTCATTGTCATGTTCAAGAAACCAGTCTGAGATGATTCCAGCTTTATGACATGGCGCATTATCCTGCTGAAAGTAGCCATCAGAAGTTGGGTACATTGTGGTCATAGAGGGATGGACATGGTCAGCAACAATACTCAGGTAGGCTGTGGCGTTGCAACGATGCTCAATTGGTACCAAGGGGCACAAAGAGTGCCAAGAAAATATTCCCCACACCATGACACCACCACCACCAGCCTGAACCGTTGATACAAGGCAGGATGGATCCATGCTTTCATGTTGTAGACGCCAAATTCTGACCCTACCATCCGAATGTCGCAGCAGAAATCGAGACTCATCAGACCAGGCAACGTTTTTCCAATCTTCTATTGTCCAATTTCCATGAGCTTGTGCAAATTGTAGCCTCAGTTTCCTGTTCTTAGCTGAAAGGAGTGGCACCCGGTGTGGTCTTCTGCTGCTGTAGCCCATCTGCCTCAAAGTTCCACGTACTGTGCGTTCAGAGATGCTCTTCTGCCCACCTTGGTTGTAACGTGTGGTTATTTGAGTCACTGTTGCCCTTCTATCAGCTCCAACCAGTCTGGCCATTCTCCTCTGACCTCTGGCATCAACAAGGCATTTCCGCCCACAGAACTGCCGCTCACTGGATGTTTTTTCTTTTTCGGACCATTCTCTGTAAACCCTAGAGATGGTTGTGCGTGAAAATCCCAGTAGATCAGCAGTTTCTGAAATACTCAGACCAGCCCTTCTGGCACCAACAATCATGCCACGTTCAAACTCACTCAAATCACCTTTCTTCCCCATACTGATGCTCGGTTTGGACTGCAGGAGATTGTCTTGACCATGTCTACATGCCTAAATGCACTGAGGTGCCGCCATGTGATTGGCTGCTTAGAAATTAAGTGTTAACGAGCAGTTGGACAGGTGTACCTAACAAAGTGGCCGGTGAGTGTAGTTGATTTAACTGTATCTTTTAACTATTTGTCAGCAGTAAGGCTGTAATGGAAAAAGAGCAAAGCTATTGCTGCTGGCAGATGGTTTGTCATGCACCAGGTTCTTCCAAAATGACACTGGAGAATTGACAGTCTCAGGTACTTTTGTACAAGGGCGTAACTTTGTTATTAAAGTCGGTGGGGACACTCTCAGTAAAAACTAATTCAGAGTTTCATCAAACACATATCTTTGACAGGTAAAGTCTTAAACTTGAAGATTTTATTTCATATCATCGATTCACTGATTTTTTAAACTGTATTTTTCGTGTTTTAAACCTTGTAGGTTTCTTATATTTCAATTTTAAGTCCCTCGGCTCCGAGTCTGGCTCTGCAGGTTAGCTGGTGCAACTATTTCTGAATCTTGCTGATTTACTTAAGACAAAAGTGCATTTTAAATATAACACAACGTGTTCTTTCTTGTAAAACATTTTTTAGATTTTATTGCATGTTACATATCCCAGTAAATCTCATCTATCATTAATGAATTTAAAGATTCCATTACAAAAGTATTTTTTGTAAAATTGTTGACAACAATCTGTTTTTTTCAAAGTTTCCTTTAAATGAACCATGATGACTTTTGTTACATGTTAAATCACGTTTTTGAGAATACTTTTAAACGATTATATACATAATAGTTTTACTGTAAAAATAAATGGGTTTTCATGTGTAATGAGTGTTTGTGAAGCAGTGGAAAAGTGAGAAAATCTTTTGAGCGTTTTTCCTACCAGTTCTGTGTTTTCATTGGGTGTAAGGAGCGTAATGTGCTTTTTTTTTTTTTTTTTTACTTTAAACCGTTTTTTATTTTCTTATTTTGTTGCATTTGCAGTCAATGGTTGGCCCGATGACTGGTCAGCATTCTAGAAAGCCATGAGGGTAGAAGGGTATGGCACTGCAAAAAATCAAAATCTTGATAAGTCATTTTTTCTTAAAATAAGTGCATTTGTTCTTCAATTGAGGAGACAAAAGATACATCTTGCCAATGGAACAAGAGAATTTAGATTTAAAATAAGAAAACACAAATGCATTGTCTTATTTCAAGTAAATATTATCTAATTATCTTATTTTAAGAGTAAAAATACTGATTCCATTGCAAACTATCTCACTTACCTACTCAAATCAAGGGTAAATATACTTAATTTAAGAAATTTTTACTTATTTCTAGACTGTTTTTCCATTGAAGGCCTTGGTATCAATAACCATACGTACATTGATGTGTATTTATAACATGTGGTATTGAGATTATTTAAGGTCGTGTTAAAGATTTGTACACAGCAGGGGAGATGAGTGTCCAGACAGGGAAGTCAGGATGCAGATGCAGTGAAGCATTCAGATGGAAACTAGATGTGAGTTTGTGGTTTGTGAGAATTCTACCACTAAAACACCAATTCAAACTAAAATTGACAACTTAAAAATGCAGATGCTGGTTGACATAGAACAGCATACACATGTGTATGCTGTTCTGTATGTGTATTCAAAATGTGAATTGAGTTGAGTTGAGAATTCACATTTTGAATTGAGAAAGCTTCCTGGAGGGGAAGCGAAACGTCTTCAAACCAAGTCCAGTGGATTGTTCTTTAAACTTTTACGGAATGACTATGACCTGGATGACTGAGAATCTTCACCAGCATACAACTTCTAGAACTGACTGCTCCTGTTTGGCTGGTCACCAACGAAAATGAAATTAGAATATCAATTCTAGTTTCTGAAAAAACACCAAATAACCTGTTGGGAAGAGACACATTATGTAAATAAAAATATCTCAGTTTTGAGACACCTGCAGGGATGTATAGTTTCCATAACCAGCATTTTCCTCTGCACTCACTTCTAGTCTGTTAATTTTAATTTCCTTGACAATGATTCACAGTAAAAATTGCAGCGTGCAATTGAAATTGCACCAATAACACCAATCCAGTGCATTGGGTCCCACTCTGAATGAATATTAAATGAACTCTGCATAGTGATAAATCTTACTCCAGGTTTTGTTTTAATAACTCGTACTGCATATTTAACACTATGGAATTAGTTGAGTTGAGTTTGTCAAAGTCTCAAGTGGTCAAGGGAAGCATTTTGTGCTGATATGGACTTTTCCTTCTCTGTGGTGTTCTTTAAAGAACATAAAAATAAGAAAAAAAGGCCAACTGGAGAATCCTTGAACAGTTTAGTTTTGTTCAACTTTCTGTAGCGGAGGCAATAAGAGATAAAAAAGTAAGAAAAACATAAACAAGGAGGGATCAAGGTAGAGACTGATTTGAGAGGTGGAAGCAAAACAAAGAAACGAGGCAACCTTAATCCTACTTCTGAATCAATAAAGCAGCATATATTAAAAAAAAAATAAGAACTTTACGGTCATTATTATTAAAACATGTTGTTACTCTTCTCCTGATAACAGGGTCGTTAACTTCACAAAATCACCATCAGAAATGCAGCAATGCAGAGCGAGAGAATAGAAGAACAGAATAGAATTTAGAATTTATGTAAAAGATAAATGGTTGGTGAGGAACCAATGAAATTCCTGCACAATGTTGAATTCAGGGGACTTTATAAGGGAATCCCAGGCTTGGTTTTCTCATGCTCTAATCTAACTCGTGATAGTTCATCAGGATTTGATCTGTCCATCCTGTAATCAGGTTTTCTTTGAAGTCTCACCTCCCAGCTCAAACTTTCATTTAAATAACTAACATGTGGGACTGATCAGTTTAAACTAAATCTGAAATAATTAAATTAACCAAACTTTGACCACTAAGAAATACTGACACGTTCCTTAATCATCCTACAGTAAAATGTCCAATTTTCCTTAATCATAGATTATATTATAGCTTTAGGTTGTATGTAATTTAAGAGAAAACATGGCAAAAGATCATTTCTAACTTATTTGAAGCCATAAAAAGAAGCAAATATAATAATTTTATTTCTGTTTGGTTCATCAGTCCATTAGTGGTTACATTTAGAGAAAACATCCAAAGCAGAAAATAATACAATAAAACGATAGTTGTATAAAATAGACAATAGTTTTTCTTAATCATGGCAGGTTTATAAAACTTCCAGAGATCTTAAAGATCTTTAAAGCAGAAAAAATCTTTAATAAATTATTAACCCTTACCATTTCTGATCACTTGAATCCCCCTTACAAATAGAGTCTGTCCCGTCTAGAAGCACAAGGTCTATATCCAGCCATTCAGCAAAGATGCTGCTACATGGCTGTACATCTTATTTTGGCATTTGACCAATTAGATGAGCCCTTGAATGATATATTACCTGCTGTAAATTAAGTTGAAAAACAAAAGAGTTAAAAAGTCAAGAAGAAAAAAACGGTTAAAAATGTATTAAAAAATCAAAAAGTCAAAGAAAAAAGGTACAAAGCTAATTGAAATGTTTGAAAGTCAAGGAAAAAAGGTAATAAAGAAGGATTCCAATTACACTACTGGCTTGAAATGTGGATTTTCAAAGGATTTCACTGAGTGCCCTATAAAGGGTTAATCCAAAATGAGTTTCACCAAGTTGAAGCAGGATCAAATCCATCAGCAATAATAAACTTTAAACCACATAACAGCTTCAACTTTAATCTAGTTTAGCTCATCAGACAAACATGTTTCACTGTTTTAGGTCAACAGTGACTCCAGCCTCTAAACTGAGTTCTTTGGGCCCCTTAGTTTAATTATTTACCACGTTTACAATATTACACCTTATTTCTATTTAAAGAGTAGATTACTGCTTAATAAAGGGTTTTCTACAAACTTGGTTAAAAAAAGGCTTTAACCTGTGAGTTTCTCATGTAATGAGGTGAAGGAGTATCTATGTAGCCATCATCAGTGTGTGAGTGTGTGCATGAATGGGTGAATAACTGAAGGTAGTGCAAAGTGCTTTGGTCAAGTCTCCTGATTTGAAAAAGTGCTATATATATACAGGCCATTTACCATTTCTAGATTTACATTTTATCATGACTCAAAGGTAGTAGGCGATATGGGGAGTGGCGGCCTGGTTGTTAGGGCATTGCGCTTGAAACGCAGAGGTTCTTGGTTCAAGCCCCACTCCCACAGACTGCCACTGTGGGTCTCTGAGCGAAGACCCTTAAACCCACACTGCTCCCTGAGGGCGCCGCACAATGGCAGCCCCCTGCTCCCCGAGGAAATGGGTTTAACGCAGACAGTTCATATTGTTGCCCTGTACTTGCAAACGTGTAATGATAATAAAAAGCTGGAGAAAAGTAAAGGCCTCTCCTGTTCATTCCTGTAGCATCTAACTGCTGTGACTTCTTATGTGAATCAGTAAGGCAAGGCAAGGCAAGGCACATTTATTTGTATAGCACAATTCAGTACAAAGACAATGCAATGAGCTTTACATGATTAAAATATAAGAAAATAAAACAGAATCAAAGCAAGTAGGAAAAAATAAAAAATAAAATTAAAAAATGCAGAAACAAAGAATTAAAAACAGTTGGACTAAAGAAAATAAAAAAAGTTGAACTAATGATGCTTCAGTTGAACTGTTTAACTAGAACAGTCGAAGGCAATCCTAAACAAATGTGTTTTTAGTCTTGATTTAAAGGAACTCAGGCTTTCCACACTTTTACAGTTTTCTGGAAGTTTGTTCCAGATAAGTGGAGCATAGGAACTAAATGCTGCTTCTCCATGTAAATAGTTATTTTTAAGATCATTACTCTAACGTCATGGTTGAAAAACATTTTTTTCATGAGTCGCCATGTGTCTTGTCAAATTATGTTTTTTAGTAAAACCTTTGGCACAGATCATACAGGAGAAGGGCTTCTCACCTGTGTGAATTCTGATGTGTTCATTAAGATTACATTTAAATCTAAAGGTTTTTCCACAGGACAGACATTCAAAAGGTTTCTCACTGGTGTGAACTCTGATGTGTCGATTAAGAGCAGATTGGAAGGTGAAGCTTTTTTCACAGGACAGACATTCATAAATCTTCCCTGTATGAGTTCTCATATGTTCATACACTGAATCACTTCTTTTGAACATTTTTCCACAAGTCTTACAAGAATAAGGTCCTTCATCTGAATGAATGGTCATGTGACAAACCAAATTACAATGTTGTGTAAAACTTTTGCCACAAAGCGTACAGGAGAATGGCTTCTCACCTGTGTGGGTTCTCATGTGTCGATTGAGAACAGATTTAAAGGTGAAGCTTTTCCCACAGGACATACATGTAAAAGGCTTTTCACTTGTGTGAATTCTGATGTGACTTGTCAAATTACCCTTTTCTGTAAAACTTTTGCCACAGCTCATACAGGAGAAGGGCTTCTCACATGTGTGAACTCTCATGTGTACATCAAGGTGAGATTTCTTAGGGAAGCTTTTTCCACAGGACAGACATTCATAAATCTTCCCCACCGTGTGAGTTTTCATGTGTTTAATCCCCAAATCTCTTCTTTTGAACATTTTCCCACAGGTCTTACAAGAAAAAGGTCTTTCATCTGAGTGAGTTGTCGTATGTCTAGCTAAATCACTTTTTTGACCAAAACCTTTGCCACAAATTGTACAGGAGAACAGCTTCTTATTTGTGTGAACTCTGATATGTTTATTTAGAGTGCTTTTATCTCTGAAGCTTTTTCCACACGACAGACATTCATAAATCTTCTGACCTGCGTGAGTTTTCATGTGATCTATTAAATGTTCTTTTTTTAGAAATCTTTCTCCACATGTCAAACAGGGGAGTGGTTCCTCTCCCATATGTCCGGTCTCCTGCTTCAGACCAAGCTGCTCTTCATGCTCACTTATGGGGAACTCCATGGTTTCATCTTTTGTCCAGGGATGTTCTGGCTTTTGCTGCTCTTCTTTTATCTGCAAAGTTTGTGGTTCCTCTTGTTCCAAACTGGAATTCCTCCCTTGTTCCCAGAGCTGCTGCTCAGGGAAAACCTCCTCTTTCCCAACATAGTTATGTAGGCGGTCTGGAAAGACAAACAAAGAAGAAAAACTTTCTATTGTTGGTTAAAAAAACAACACTGAACTTTAATAATCCTTGTGTTGAATCTAACTACCGTATTTTCACGACTATAAGGCGCACTTAAACGTCTTTTTTTTCCCTCAAAATGTGCGGTGCGCCCTATGGTGCGGTGCGCCTTATGTGTGTTGTAACTGCGACTTTTGAGACCACCTCATTGAGGAGATGATGAAAGAGTGGCTGAATGTAAGGAGACCAGGTGTTTTTTTTCCACCCCTCACCATCGCTGTTAATATGTAACTCCATGCGTGCCCATCTCACAGCTGATGTGAAAAACATGGGGAAACAAATTAACGCTGCTCGACATCGGTGTGAACCGGACCCAGCAGGTGCAGCAGAAGCAGCGAGTTTACATGCAAAGTCAATGGTTGACGCGCATATAGGTGCAGCAAAAGGTCCCGCAGCGCATTTTGGTGCAGCGCGTCGGGAGCGTTTAAGCATCTTAAGCGCCGCGCTTCTGCTGCTCCAGATGGAAAAATTGAAGTTTTGCTGCTGGACGCGCCGCATCAACCAATCAGAGAAGCTGATCTGGGAGCTGCCAGCGAGACAGACAGCGCTCTGATGACATATGATATTAACGCAAATGGAAAAGGCTGGATGGATGCGTGGCTGAGGCAGGTGTATGTGAGAAGACTAGGTGGTTTTTTCCACGCATCACCATCGCTGCGTGCCCATCTCACAGCCGATGTGAAAAAAAGGTGAATCAAATGAACGCTGTGCTCGCCGTTATCCCGGGAGGTCTGACAAAGGAACTTCAACCGCTCGACATCGGTGTGAAGCGGCCGTTCAAAGTAAGGCTGCGAGCGGCGTGGGAGCGATGGATGACCGACGGAGACCAAAGTTTCAGGATAAGAAGGCAGCGCCGGGCAGATTACGCCACAGTTTGCGGATGGATTGTTGATGCTTGGACTAAAGTGTCTGCTGGCTCTGTTGTTCAAGCTTTCGCAAAAGCCGGCATTATTTCTGAGGAGCTGCGCTGCACGGAAAGTGACTGACAGCGAAGAAGGGGAAACTGGCATGTCTGATTTAGCGCAGCTGTTTAATTCAGAAACAGAGGATGATGACTTTGATGGGTTTGATTAATACTTTGTAATAAATACATGAATAAAGCACAATCATACTCAGTTTTGCTCCCGCTGTATTTTTCTCCCTGAAAGCTTAATTCAACAGCATCCCCGGTCTCCTCCTCTTCATCGCGGTGGCTAGCAGGTGTTTTTTCATCTAAATAATCTAAATCTTGCAGCTATATTTGCTGTGATCAGTGGGAATAAAGTAGTTTTAATATGTTTTTAAGTGAGAAAGTCCACCTGAAAACTTAATAATTGCAGTCAGTTCATCCAGATTATCTATTTCTGTCGGAGGCGCTCAGACCCCCACATACCAGCGGTGCACCGACAGGAGAAATCCTTTCGTTCACCGCGGCTGCTTGCAGGTGTTTTTCATCTAAATAATCTAAATCTTGCAGTTATATTTGCTGTGATCAGTGGGAATAAAGTAGTTTTAATATGTTTTTAAGTGAGAAAGTCCACCTGAAAACTTAATAATTGCAGTCAGTTCATCCAGATTATCTATTTCTGTCGGAGGCGCTCAGACCCCCACATACCAGCGGTGCGCTGACAGCAGAAATCTCTTCATCAGCAGCCTGTAGGCTGGGCAGCCTGGGGTTCACCGCGGCTGCTGGCAGGTGTTTTTCATCTAAATAATTTTAGCTGCAGGCACCAGGATACCGGCAATAAAAGCGAACATATTCCGTCAGCAGGTTTCAGGATTTTAAGTTAATTTAGGAGTGATCACAGCGCTGTGTCATCTGCGATGTGTCTGTCTCACGGCCAGCTGCCAGGTTTGATTAATACTTTGTAATAAATACATGAATAAAGCACAATCATACTCAGTTTTGCCCCCGCTGTATTTTTAAATACGCAGTAGAGGTATTTAAAGGTAGTAGAGGACTTGTACCTGTATATAAAAAACGCGCCCTATAGTCCGGTGCGCCTTATGTGTGTGTTAAATACAGAAATGGCACACATAACTGAGACTGCGCCTTTTAGTACGGTGCGCCTTATGGTCGTGAAAATACGGTACATATGACCAGACTGGAACTACACCTCCCAGCAAGCATTGCAGATATGACATCACATCAGAGGTTATAAAAGATCAGTTAATGCTCACACACTGGGAAAAAAAAGTATTTTTCTTTTCAAAATAAGTACAATTGTTCTTGGATTGAGCAGGTAAAAGAGACATTCTGCCAATGGAACAACATAATTTACACTTAAAATGAGAAAAACACAATTGCATTGTCTTATTTCAAGTGCATATTATCTAATTATCTTATTTTAAGAGTTAAAACACTCATTCCATTGGCAAACTATCATTTATTACTCATTCACCTGCTCAAATTAAGGGTAAAAACACTTAATTTAAGATATTTTTTACTTATTTCTAGATGGTTTTTCCAATGCATTTTCAGGAATCTGTCTCACAAGTCATCTCTGTTTGGAGAAAACATTGTGCATTTCTCAATATTTCTACATGTCTGTCAGGTTTGCTTATTTGTGAAACATCAACAAAGACCAAAGTAACAAGCTACAATCATAAGTAAATATCAAGGCAAGACAGCTCAGAGCAAATGAAGATAGGTAAATAAATGTAATAGTTCAAACCTTTAATTATTTGTCATAAAATACACTACTGTTTATGCTCTAAAAACATTCTAAATGACTTTGTTTCGAGTAAATTATGGATGCTACCCACTCAGGACACCTGGAATACATTGGACGAGCAGTATGGAGGAATATTGACACGTTTTTTGTGGACTTTTATGGACCTTTCTGCCTCGGGCGCTGGGCACCTCCATTATTTGAATGTCAGCAGACAGCAAGAAGCCTCCCAGATCTCCATTTGCATTTGAGATATCAAAAAAGTACTCCAGAGTGTTGTTCAGCATGGGGGTGAGTAGAAAATGAAGGCTAATCATGTTTTGGGTGTACTATTCCTTTAAAGGTATACTATGCAACATGTGTTGATTTTCCAGCGAGGCTCCCCCCAGAGGGCGAAAGTAAAAGTGCACCGTCGTAAAAATGCTCAGCTGTTCTCCTGGTTTCTCCATCAAGCCAGGCGCGGTTGTTTTGAGCTTAGCAGAGAGGCGAACGCAACGAATCACCATGTCTACTGCGGTAAGTGACTATTTTGTTCCAATTTTCGAGTTTGAAAATTTAGCATGTTTTCAAACATTATTTGTTATGCATGTGTTTAAATAACAAAGATTGTAGTTAGCCAAGTTCATAGATGGGAAGTAACAAAGTACAATTACTTTGTTACTGTACTCAAGTAGATTTTTCTGATATTTTTACTTTACTTTACTACTTATTTTTATGGCGACTTTTTACTTCTACTCCTTACATTTTTACACAAATATCTGTACTTTCTACTCCTTACATTTTTAAAAATTGGCTCGTTACTTTAGTTTTGAATCATTTCAATGGAGTTACTGTTAATATTTTTCACGTCATCTATCGGTCTCCGCCAGTCACGTGACATTTGTTGCTAAGACGCCATTTTTGGTGGAAAAGGCGTAGTGTAAACAACCGCAGCATAGCTAAAAGAAGGACTAAAGGATTGAGTTTGTTTCTCTGACTAAATGGAAAAAAGTAAGCAGAATGCGAAATTACCGTACCGGTGTCGTGCCAAGGTAGTTATCCCTGCGAAAATTTGTATCCCCTCGTCGGGAGCGTGCACGGAGTAGGAAGAACAACCCGAGTTAACTCCGCCTCAATTCCAACGTGCAGAACTTGAAATTTGAAAGGTTTTATGTGTATGAAAGTTGAGCTTTACTGTTTTATTCTTTACTTCACATGTTATAGCAGAATATCGCCAGTGATATTGATTTAAAACTAATTATAAAACACAACCGTTTGCTTGAAAGCTGGTCGCTGACAGCAGTGTCTACTCCTCCCTCTGAAAGCAAACAGATCCTTGTTCTTTTCCACACGTTCATTAAAAAAATCTCTCATTGTTTCAAAGTGTCCAAATGTTCTCATCTCATTGAAAACTGTTGTAAACTGGCAATATGGGATGAAATAAAACCTGCTATAACCTGTTCCCCCTGTCTAAATCAGGCAAAAAAGGCCCCAGCTTTTTCATTTTTGGCTTATAAGCATCTTTTATGATGACAATTTATTCCTGAAACTTTGGATGTGATGGACCTTTATTTCTTAAAGTTACAAGGAGGGAACAAATTATAGCAGGCCACCTGCTGTAATCTGTTCCCCCTGTCTAAATCAGGCCAAAAAGGCCCCAGCTTTTTCATTTTTGGCATCATAAAAGATGCTTATAAGCCAAAAATGAAAAAGCTGGGGCCTTTTTGGCCTGATTTAGACAGGGGGAACAGATTATAGCAGGTGGCCTGCTATAATTTGTTCCCCCCTTATAACTTTAAGAAATAAAGGTCCATCACATCCAAAGTTTCAGGAATAAATTGTCATCATAAAAGATGCTTATAAGCCAAAAATGAAAAAGCTGGGGCCTTTTTTGCCTGATTTAGACAGGGGGAACAGATTACAGCAGGTTTTATTTCATCCCATACTGCCAGTTGTGGCAATATGGGATGAAATAAAACGGCTGATGTTAGAAGACAAACTGTTTATTAAGGATAGTACAACATAGATAAATTGTACATTACTATAAACACAAATATAGATTTAAGTACTAAATTTCAACCAGGAAAAAATGATTTCCTTCTGCATATAGTCTTTAATGATTACACGTGCACTCCATTTTCTATTTCATTTTTATTACAAGCATATGGTTTACAACAGTTTTCAATGAGATGAGAACATTTGGACACTTTGAAACAATGAGAGATTTTTTTAATGAACGTGTGGAAAAGAACAAGGATCTGTTCGCTTTCAGAGGGAGGAGTAGACACTGCTGTCAGCGACCAGCTTTCAAGCAAACGGTTGTGTTTTATTATTAGTTTTAAATCAATATCACTGGCGATATTCTGCTATAACGTGAAGTAAAGAATAAAACAGTAAAGCTCAACTTTCATACACGTAAAACCTTTCAAATTTCAAGTTCTGCACGTTGGAATTGAGGCGGAGTTAACTCGGGTTGTTCTTCCTACTCCGTGCGCGCTCCCGACGAGGGGATACAAATTTTCGCAGGGATAACTACCATGGCACAACACCGGGACTGGCAGCCTCTCACACAACACGATCGTGTCATTTCTGGTAAATAATTGTGCCGAAAGAACAGCCGCGTGTGGGTTATCTCGACTTTCCACCTAATATGGTGGTTTTCCCACGATGCACTGCGCCCGAGGTAAACATTGACGTCACCTGGCGCAGACCGATACCAAATTCAATCTAATTGGATGGGAATCTACGTTGCATTTGACGCACCACTACAAGATGAATCGACAGATTCGGCGGTATTCATTGGCGGCAAATCATTGCAGCTTGGTGGCGGTGGCGTTAGCATAGTAGCATGGACGACGAGATGATTGAAAATGAACACAACGGAGATCTAGTCCTATAGGCAGACATCCATTTAAAATGTAGGCAACGGCATGAAAAAAGTGGTTTCTACTTTTACTTTTATACTTTAAGTAAATTTACAAGCCTGTACTTTGTTACTTTTACTTGAGTAAAGAAGTTTAATCAGTACTTCCACTTTTATCAGAGTATTTTTTAACGCAAGTATCTGTACTTTTACTCAAGTACGGAAAGTGAGTACTTTTGCCGTCTCTGGCCAAGTTCTCGCCGTAAAGCAAGACCAACTCTCGCGATGCACGAGACTTCTGAGCCTGTGGGTGCGGGCCGAGGGCTCCTGCAATTGCAAGTGCGGTATTTCCCCCACAGACCACCAGGGCGGGAGGAGGTCCTAAGATGGCGGAGTGAGAGGTTTTGTTTTTGCAGGCTCTAAAATACAGTTATTATTTAGCCTTGATTTAACCCAAATTTTGTGCTCTAGCCCTTGTTTTTAAACGTTTTAGGTTTTTTATTCTTAGTTCAACCACTTTTTGAAACCTTTTCAGCCTTCTTACTCCTTTTTTCCGTTTTGCAATTCATCGATGGAAGTTAGCATGTCAGACCACGACTACAATCTATCGGCTCTTCAAGAGGCTTGTGACGAAGATATTATAGAAGAAATTGAATCGGTCGGGGCAACGTCTGATCCTTCTGTTAAAGAACAAAAGGTGAATTGGGATCACACACCTATAAAAAACAAAAACAAGAAAAAAATGAAGCTACAAGAGGCTGACGGTAAGGAGGACACAGCGAACGCCATTCTTCGTGCGATAGGAGAACTTAACACAAAGATGGACAATCAGACTGAAATTTTAAAAAGCATTGACAAACGCATAGTAGCTAATACTGTCGCCATTGAGGTTAATAAAAAAAGCCATATCAGAGCTCCATGCTACAGTTAACCTTCTCAAAAAAAGAAAATGCAGCGCTGAGGATTTCCTGTGAAGACCAGGCTCGTTACAAGAGACGCTGGAACCTGAGGGTGACCGGACTGCCCGAGAAAGACGACGAGGATGTACGGGAAACCATCATTGGGATTCTCACTAGGATCATTCCTGTCTCCGTGGATCGGCTGCGTGATACAGTCGACACCGTTCACAGATTGGGGAAAAAAGCTGGCGCTGGTTCGCCCAACAACCGTCCCAGAGCCGTCATCATTCAGTTTGGGATGCGAACCATGCGGGATGAGGTCTGGAGGAAGTCCAAAGATGCTAAAGTTTGTAAAGAAATGCACATTAGTTTCAAGGAGGACCTTTCTAAGGAGGACAGAATTGCCCGGGCTAAACTGTGGCCCCTGGTTCAGGAAGCCAGGAGCCGAGGCAAACGTGCATACCTGAAGGAAGGTTTCGCCCTGATCGATAATCGAAGAGTGGACCCGGACTAATTACACCGCCATGTTTCTTTACTTTCACCGGTATGGTATATTATGTTTGTATTTGTTTAAAGGGCTATTGCACTATTCCATTTACCTATTATTGGCTATGTTATCTCGTTCCTGCTCATCGTTCCTGTGAGTAGTTTTTGCACAACTACTGTGTTTTTTGCATGTTATCCTTACTTTCACTTAATACTAGGGGTTTAAAAAATGTTGTCAAACGTAAGGCTATTTATCTTTATTGCAAAGAGCAAAAGGCAAACTGTTTTTTTCTGCAAGAAACTCATTCATCAAGTGAGGAAGCTAAATTCTGGAAACTTCAATGGGGGGATCAAATTTATTTTAGTCATGGTACGTCGCATTCAGCTGGGGTTGTGATTATGTTTTATAAATTCCCAGGTTCTTTGTTGGAACATATCAGTGATACAAATGGCCACTGGGTAACTGCAATAGTAGAGATTGATGGAAATAAGATCATTTTGGTGTGTGTATATGGATACAACAATAAAGCCATGAATAGTATATTTTTTACCGACCTCGGAGTGAAGATAAAACAATGGAAAATAAAATATTCCACTGATCAGGTTATCTTGGGAGGAGATTTAAATGTAGCTCCAGATGGATCCATTGATCGTCTGCCCTCTCGGGGACAACACCATATTTATGATGATATTTTTGTAAATTTAATCTCTAATACAAATTTGACAGACTGCTGGAGAATTAGAAATCCTAATATCAGACAATACTCCTGGTTCAACCCTTCGGGAAATGGCCAATGCTCCAGGCTAGATTACTGGTTAATCCCTCATAATCTGGTAAATAATATTTCAAGTTGTGAAATTTCAGCAGCTCCTTTAACAGATCATTGTTCAGTTACCTTGTTTCTCTCTCTGAATATATCCAAACTACCTTCAAACGTAACTTGGAAGTTTAATAGTAATCTACTGAATAATAAAACCTTCTGTTCAGAAGTCCTGAACCTTATTGAAGATATTTCAGTAATGGATCTGTCGCCCTTAAATAAGTGGGAATGGTTTAAATTTAGTGTTAGGACAGCAGCAATAAAGGCAGGCAAAATTGCTTCTAAGCTGAGGAGACAGAAACATTCCCAACTTATAAGCAATATAAATTCTCTATGTTCAAAATCAGTTTTATCATCCGAAGAGCTGAGTCAGCTTGATAGTTTCAAATCTCAACTTGATGATGTTTTTTTAGATAAAGCAAAGGGGGCTTTCATTCGCTCTAGGGCTCGATGGATTGAAGACGGTGAAAAAAACTCTTCAGATTTTTTTAATCAGAATCCAATTGCCAATCTTTTTTTGATGAAATCCAGGAATCTGATGAAAAAATTAACCTTGATTTTAAAAAACTTATGGAAGATGACTTAGGAATCGAAGAGCTTGACGTAGCAATACAACAAATGGCAAAAGGGAAATCTCCAGGAATTGATGGGTTAACCACTGAATTTTATACTTTCTTTTGGAAAGATTTACGAAAACTTTTATTTGAGGCCCTGCTGGAATGTATTTCAAACAATAATCTCTCTCCCACCATGAAACGAGGTCTGATTACTCTGATCCCCAAAGCTAAAAAAGACCCTTTATCTTTAAACAATTGGAGACCCATCACTCTTTTATGTATAGATTATAAACTTTTAGCTCTTGTTTATGCCAATCGCTTGAACAGTGGATTAGGAACAATTATTAATGAATGCCAATCAGCTTTTTTAACGGGAAGAAATATCCATCATCACACTAGACTGATTTTTGATATGATTGATTATCGTAGCTTTATTGATGATGAGAGTTTTATTTTATTCCTGGATTTCTTCAAGGCTTTTGACTCACTGGAACACTGCTTTATAATAAAAATCTTAAAATATTTTGGCTTTGGGGAAAAATTTTGTAGTATAATTAGATTAATTTATACTGATATAAGTAGCTCTGTTTCCCTGGGAACAAGTTTGACCCCTAGTTTCTCTATGTCAAGGGGAATCAGGCAGGGCTGCCCAATTTCACCTAAATTATTTATATTAACAACTCAAATGCTAACCTTACTAAATATGAAAAATTCTAATTTACATGGGATCAAAATTTTTGATAAGGAATTCAAGATTAGTCAATTTGCTGACGATACAACAATTTTCCTAAGAGATAAAACTATGGTAGATGTTGCACTAAAATCTATTTCAATGTTTTCTAGTGCATCTGGTTTGTCTCTCAATATTGATAAATGTGAACTTTTGCCAATCCATTCTAGCTCTGAGACGTCTGTTGCCTCCATTACAGTTAAGTCTGAGGTTAAATATCTGGGAATGCTGATTTCAAAGGACATTATTAGAAGAGAGGAGGAAAAATGTTTTCCTTGGATGTTGCTTGTGGATGGTATGAAGAGATCCTTGAGTCATTGGTTAACTAGAGATCTGACTATTTTTGGACGAGCACTTCTATCCAAAGCTGAAGGAGTGTCCAAATTAATTTACCCGTGCCATTCTGCTTTTATCTCTGGCAAGAATATTAAGAAAGCCAATTCAATAATCTTTCAATTTATCTGGAGAAACAAAACTCACTATTTAAGACGATCTGATCTTATTAAAGATTATGATAAAGGAGGAATTAGAGCATTAGATTTTGAGGCTTTGATTGGCTCATTTAGAATAAACTGGCTGAAGACCTACAGGTGCTGGTCATAAAATTAGAATATCATGAAAAAGTAGATTGATTTCAGTAATTCCATTTAAAAAGTGAAACTTGTATATTATATTCATACATTACATACAAACTCATATATTTCAGATGTTTATTTTGTTTAATTTTGATGATTACAAATGACAACAAATGAAAATCTCAAATTCATCATATCAGAAAATTAGAATATTACTGAAGACCAATAAAAACAAAGGATTTATAGAAATGTTGGCCAACTGAAAAGTATGAACATGAAAAGTATGAGCATGTACAGCACTCAGTATTTAGTTGGGCCTCCTTTGGCCTGTATTACTGCAGCAATGCGGCGTGGCATGGAGTCGATCAGTCTGTGGCACTGCTCAGGTGTTATGATAGCCCAGGTTGCTCTAATAGTGGCTTTTAGCTCTTCTGAATTGTTGGGTCTGGTGTATTGCATCTTCTTCTTCACAATACCCCATAGATTTTCTATGGGGTTAAGGTCAGGAGAGTTTGCTGGCCAATTAAGAACAGGGATACCATGGTCCTTCAACCAGGTACTGGTAGCTTTGGCACTGTGTGCAGGTGCCAAGTCCTGTTGGAAAATGAAATCTGCATCTCCAAAAAGTTGGTCAGCTGCAGGAAGCATGAAGTGCTCTAAAACTTCCTGGTATGTGGCTGCGTTGACCCTGGACCTCAGAAAACACAATGGACCAACACCAGCAGATGACATGGCACCCCAAACCATCACTGACTGTGGAAACTTTACACTGGACTTCAAGCAACGTGGATGAAGTGCCTCTCTTCTTTTCCTCCAGACTCTGGGACCTTGATTTCCAAAGGAAATGCAAAATTTACTTTCATCAGAGAACATGACTTTGGACCACTCACCAGCAGTCCAGTCCTGTTTCTCTTTAGCCCAGGCAAGACGCTTCTGACGCTGTCTGTGGTTCAAGAGTGGCTTGACACAAGGAATGCGACAGCAGAAACCCATGTCTTTCATACGTCTGTGTGTGGTGGTTCTTGAAGCACTCACTCCAGCTGCAGTCCACTCTTTGTGAATCTCCCCCACATTTTTGAATGGGTTTTGTTTCACAATCCTCTCCAGGGTGCGATTATCTCTCTTGCTTGTACACTTTTTTCGACCACATCTTTTCCTTCCCTTCGCCTCTCTATTAATGTGCTTGGACACTGAGCTCTGTGAACAGCCAGCCTCTTTAGCGATGACCTTTTGTGTCTTGCCCTCCTTGTGCAAGGTGTCGATGGTCGTCTTTTGGACAACTGTCAAGTCAGCAGTCTTCCCCATGATTGTGTAGCCTATAGAACTAGACTGAAAGACCATTTAAAGGCTTTTGCAGGTGGTTTGAGTTAATTAGCTGATTAGAGTGTGGCACCAGGGGCCATCAATTTTGAACCTTTTCACAATATTCTAATTTTCTGATATGATGAATTTGAGATTTTCGTTTGTTGTCATTTGTAATCATCAAAATTAAACAAAATAAACATCTGAAATATATGAGTTTGTATGTAATGTATGAATATAATATACAAGTTTCACTTTTTAAATGGAATTACTGAAATCAATCTACTTTTTCATGATATTCTAATTTTATGACCAGCACCTGTATTTGTCTCATTCCAATTCAATGTGGTTTCATATCCCTAAATCTATATTTAATAAGCTTGGTGGCTTGGATTTCCTGCTTAAATGTGATTTTGAATTAACCAAGATTAATATTACACTGTCTAATTTTCACAGGCAAGTTTTACACTTTTGGAAAATGATATTTACCCACAACTTTACCCCACATGGATCTGTAGTGTGGAATAACAGGTCAATATTGATAAATAGAAAATCTATTTTTAAAACTGACTGGTATGAAAAAGGTATTTTATTTGTAACTGACTTAATGGATAGTAATGGTATGTTGTTAAATCATAGTGATTTCACTAACAAATTTGATCTGAACTGTTCTTGTAATGAATATTTAAAAGTATGTAGAGCTATCCCTGTAGCTCTGATCCATCTCATCCAAAACACTCTACGATACTCAAATGTCACTTCATCTTTACCCAAATTAAAAATTGGAGAATATAGTGTGACCGATTCAAAGTGCAACAATGTTCTGCTTGTGACTGCCTTCAAATCTAAATTATTTAATGACTACAATAATAATATCTTAATAAAAACAACCAATCTGTCTATAATTGAGAATGCGTTCTCCAAGTACGTAAAATGGCCAATTTCACCAAAGGTTAAAGAAACTCATTTCAAAATTTCTCACAATTTTTACCCAGTGGCTGAATTTTTGCACAAAAGATTTAAATTTGATTCAGCATGTTGTGCCTTTTGTGATGGTCCAGAAGAATCCCTTAATCATCTTTTTTTTTCCTGTCCCTTTTCTTTTAAACTATGGAGCGACGTTAAAAATTGGTTATCCCTTAAAATTGATGACATTCCTGAGATAACCATCACCCACATTTTATATTATATTGATGGCCTTGATAGTAAAATATCTGACATGGTTAATATTATCTTTTTACTTGTGAAATATCACATACACTGCTGTAAATGGAGAGGTTCTACTCCTTGTTTTGATTTTTTTCTTAACCAATTTAAACTTTATTTCACCTCACTGAAACTTTTGAAATCTGTTTCTGCAAGAAAAGTAACTGCCAGTATCTCAAGTTTTCTTTTGTTTTAAATCCCTGCTCTATTATTATTCATTTGCCTTACTTACTTATGTGCCTGTTTTTAGTCTTAGCCCCTTGCTTTTTTTTGTTTGTTTTTTTTTTTACTTTTTCTACCTATGTTGTATTGTTCTTGCACCTCATCGAGATTTTGTATACATTTTGTTCAATAAAAAAAAAAACAAAAAAAAAAAAAAACAGGGCGGCCGAGAAAACCTTTGTTCGACCTGAAATGACTCATTTAATCATCCAAAATGTTATGGAACACATTAATTAACTGAAAAATGTTGCATAGTGTGCCTTTAAAACCTGCAATGACCAACCATGATTCAGACTTTAGTCTACCTCTCTCTGCACTATAAGTTAGCTTTAGTTTAGCAGCTTGATCTCCTCTGATCAGTTTCCCCAGATGACCCTGAAATCCACAGTCTGCATCATCAGGGAAACATTTCCATCTCGTGTTTCTTACCTATCCGATGTAAGATGATCCGAGGGATCCTGGTGAAATCCAGCAGTCTGTACTGATCATCCATCTATCTTCCCTTCTCCTTGAAGCTGGATTGAAGATAATCTCGCAGCAAACTCTCACAGATTCAGCCCACAGATTAGCAGGCTCTCTACAATGACTCCACAAACAAGGAAAGCTAATGGTGCTAGATGCTATCTATCTGATAGCCATAGACCTAATATAAGGCCCCGTCCACACGAAGTCAAACCCTGGCCTAAACGCTCAAATTTTTCACCAAATCAGCCTCTCATCCATACGAAGCCGGCGTTTCGGGGTCTGAAAACGAGTGGGAAGATTTTTGAAACGCCGTTCTTCTTCTTCTTCTATTATGGCGGATCACAAGCAACTTTAAGGTGCATACCGCCACCTACTGTACATGAGTGTGTAGCAGCGTTACTTCACATCTATTAGATTCTATTTTTTAATTTTGTATTCTTAAGATACATAAACAATGCTGTCCTTAGTTTATGAATATCTGTTATGTTTCCTTCATTTCCTAATATTCCTTTAAGATTCCATTCATGCCCTATACTTCTAACTATTCTCTTTAATTCTTCCCTTTCGTGTTCATATAACTTAGTTCATCAGTATGTGTTCTACATTTTCTTTTTCACCACATTTCTCACATTTATCACTATTTTTCCTCCCTATTAAATAAAGCATGTAATTTAAGTAGGTATGACCTATTCTTAATCTACTAACTATTATTTCTTCTCTTCTGTTTCTTTCATTAATGCTTCGAATTCGAACTGACTTTTGCACTTCATATAATCTTCTTCCTTTCCTATCTTCGTTCCATATTTTAAGCCATTCCTCAATTTCTTTACTTTTAATAAGTGATTTCCCTTCCCCTTTTCCAAAAGGAATTGGACCGAATTTTTATTTTACACGCATGCGTTATAGCGTCACCTCTAAACACGCATGCGTGAGACAGTATCACAATCGTTGCCTGTTTTCGCCTATTTTTGCTTTGGCACCACAGCGCCACTTACAGGCCTGGCATACATTTTGCAGCGTTTTCATGAATTCGTGTGGACGATCACATTTATTTTACGTCTACGTCTTTACGACAAACATTTTGGAAAATATTAGCGTTTAGTGTTCGTTTTGTACGACGGAGTATTAGGGCCACACATGAAGAGAAAAAATATTTTTGCCATGACGAGATTAAACTCGACATGTCGACTTTAAAGTCGACATGTCGACTTTAAAGTCGACATGTCGACATTAAACTCAACATTTCGAGAATAAAGTTGAAATTTCATGTTGAGTTTAATCTAGTCTAGAACATACATACAGGTCTGTATGTATGTAGACAATACATAGATGTCCAGTACCTTGTTTGGGTGCCTTGACCCTTTTATTTCTACTGTGTATTTATGCTAACTTTAGTACAGCTCAGATCTCTGATGGGTAACTTTTTCTTTTTTATAGTTTCTTCTCTGACAGTCAATCTCACACATCTGTGACTCAGCGCCTGTGTCTTACCTTAATACCTTTCCTGTGATAATGCCCCTCTAGAAGTAGTGTTATCATTCTTCTATCTCCTATTAAGTGAGATCACATTGTACGATGTATTTCTAATATGAACTGTTTCACATGAAACACTTACTCTACATACTATTCTCACCAAACTGTGATAACTGTGATTAAATTCAGTGTAAACAAATGCCACATGTTGCCACCCCTCAAAAATTCCTGCCCCCCTTTCGCCACCCCATAAATATTTTTCTAGATCCGCCCCTGTGCCCGCACTGACGCGGCTCAGGGATTACGTCACATGCAGCGTCGTACGCAGTGCCCTAGTGCCTGTAAATTTAATGGTCCAATTAAGGTAATTTAAAAAATCAGGACATTTCCTCACTTTCTAAAAAAAAAACCAGGACGTCCGGGACAGGACGTAAAATACGGATATGTCCCGGGAAATACAGATGTTTGGTCACCCTAGTTTACATGCAGTCAATGGTTGACGCACGTCAAGGCGCAGCAAAAGGTCCTGCAGCGCGTTTTGAGCAGCAGGCGCAGCGCGTCTGAGCAGCTGAAGCGACGCGCCGCAAACGTGCTGCTGCTTGAGATGAAAACATTGAACTTTTGCTGCTCGACACGCTGCATCAACCAATCAGAGACGCTGATCTGGGAGCTGCCAGGGAGAGAGACACATCGCTGATGATACAGAGCACTGTGATGACTCATCTGAAACAGTTTATTAATGTCTAAATTAACTTAAAATGCTGAAACCTGCCGACAAAGCGCGTTTGCTTTTATTATCCTGGTGCCTGCAGTTTGGATTATGTACATGAAAACCGCTTTCCAGCCGCCACGGCGAACCGCAAGGAGGCGACGGGGCCAGAGGCTGCTGTTGAATGGGAATACTACTGACAGTGCACCACCGGTATGTGGGGGTCTGAGCGGCTCAGACAGAAATAATATTGGAAGGCAGGATGGTAATCTGAATGAACTGACTGCACTGATTAAGTTTTCAGGTGGATTTTCCCACTTAAAAACATATTTAAACTACTTTATTCCCACTGATCACAGCAAATATAGCTGCAAGGCAGAGAAAGGATAGAGTAGCTCCGCCCAACGTCAGACCCACTTTTGCACCGTGCAGCTTTGCTGCTCTGGCTGCACGGTGACAACTGGTAGACAACTGGTACAAGCAGCAAAAATGAAGCAACAGACACGTCCGGTGTGAACGCAGCATAAGGAAGGAGTGACTTGTTTGTCTTTTATTCTGTTTCACTGTTGCTTTCTGTGCTGTGAACAAACAGTGTTTTAACAATTGGAGAGAGGTAACTTTAAACTGCGGGTTAAAAAACCCCAAAAAACCTCAGGTTTAATTGTGCAGCCGCTGCCAACTTTTACCATTTCTGCCAGGTTTTCCAACACTGCATTATCCATTTTGTGTGCAAGAGTTGTTTGTTTAACAGTGTTCTACACAAACAGACATATATACATACATCTAATAATCTAATATATATATATATATATATATATATATATATATATATATATATATATATATATATATATATATATATATATATATATAGGCTGGCCAGATCCACCCTCTTTTAGTAACAGTGTGAATAAACAGGGATAAATAGTTTTTTGATTGATAATTAATAGCTCTGCTGATAACATAGCCTAGGTCACTAAATTGGTATGGATACCTGGATTTTAACAGCTGGTCCAGGAACCATCCAGAGGTGAAAGGCATAAACCCTGGTAAGTAAGCAAATTAAAGCTACAATTATTGAACTAAGAACCTTAAACTGGTTTCACCTCCGATTTTGAATAAGTTAAATAATTAAATATAACTCCAGTTCTAGTTAATAATTTATTCATTATCTGCAGGATATCATTTTTGCACAACAGCATCTTCCAGCTTTTTCATCACCATCTAATTAATGCAAATAGAGTCAAAGTTACTAGAGAAACCTCAGGGCTCGATGTTAACCATTGCCCGATTGCCCGGGGCAAGTAGTTTATTTGTCGGGAGAATACAAATTTCATTGCATTTGCCCGCTAGATGGCGTGATTCAGCTCTTGGGGAATTCTGAATTCTGGAGAATTCTGCAGAGCAGCAGCTGGATGATGAATTTAATCTATACTATAATACACGCTAGATTAAAAATGATCAGTCAGGGATTAGGAAATAATAATAATAACTGTATGCAAACAGTGTAAATATTTCTATCATATGGCAGTCTTCTGTACAGTGGTCATACATTAAAAATGTTCATTAAATTTTTTCTCTTAGACATTGGAGTGGTGCATTAAATGTTATAGAGCTAAACATGTTAAATTGGTGAGTAGTAGTAGTGTAAGTGTTTTACCTCTCAAGTTTTTTTTAGATTTTTAACATTACAATTTATATTTTTCCAAGCACACAACAGTTTAAAGCAAAGTTTAGCTTGAAAAGAATGTGCAGGAAGGATGGAAAACATGTTAACACGGTAATGTAGGCTTGAGTTCATTATCTGACGCATGCAGATACACACCAGGAACCTGGAAACTTAAAAAATGCTGAAAGACAAAAAAATATTTAAAAAACAAACATGTTTCATTGATATCTATACAAAAATAAACATTAGGAACTATATTTATGAGACATTATACTGGGCAAGTAAAAATTGTTTCTGGGCAAATGAAATGTGAAAGCCACTTGCCCTTCGTAAAAATCCTTGACGTCAACCCCTGAACCTTATTGATTATACATTCACAGATATTTTGTAGCTACATTAACAAATATTTTAAGTATATAAGTATAAAAACTTTGTTCCTTTGTTAAGTAGAAATGTCGGCTATATTAACTTTACTGGAGTAATTCTTTTTTGGGCCTTTTTTTTTTACTTCTACTCTTTACATTATTTTGCCATTTTCTCTGCTTTCTCCTCCTTATCTGTCAAAAATAGACTCGTTACTTTAGTTTGATTTAAGCTCATTTTCATTATGGCCTTATAGTATATATATAAAAAAAATCAAAACCATCAAAATGATTTGTTTCATCCCTAAAATGTATTTCTTTGTCGTTGAACTCGGTGCTGCCCCAACTTGTTGTTTCCCTCGTACCAAAATAAAAAGTTTTCAAGATGATGTACAGTTAAATCTGACACTATTACCATTAGTTATAGAACTAAGAAAATGAAGTATAAGGAAGTTATCATCCAGAATTGTAGAAAATGCTCCTTTAATAGTTTGGCGCAAGGAAACTTCTATCCTTAACATTTTTTCCCACATTACTTTCACTTTTATAATTTAAGTAGTTTTAAAAATTTTACTTTTAGACTTTTACTAGTTGAAAGTCGTAAGGAAGCAGCTGTTCCAACCGTTGCTTTTCCAAATTCTCCCGAGTGGTGGACGACTTTACACGAGTGAATAAAGTGAATGTGATTGGTCGTTTATCAGGAAGATGAAGGATTGTTGTGGCGGAAGGTTCCTAAGCAAGTTTGGTTGTAGCCGGTTTGTCGGAAGCATCTTGCTAACCAGTTAGTAACTTAGTGCTAGTAGCAGAGATGGGGACTCGAGTTTGTGACTTGACTCGAGTCGCACTTAAGTCGCATATTTAATGACTTCAGACTCGACTTAGACTTGCATTTAAAGGACTTCAGACTTGACTGAGGCCCCGTCCACACGAAGACAAACCCTGGCCTAAACGCACAAATTTTTCACCAAACCAGCCTCTCATCCACACGAAGCCGGCGTTTCGGGGGTCTGTAAACAATCTTTTTTTTTTCAGCCTTCAGAGTGGGAAGATTTCGAAACGCCGTTTTCGCGTTTCCATCTTTACGCTCTAACCGCATATTTTTTTTTTACACGCATGCGTCATAGCGTCGCCTCTAAACACGCATGCGCGACCAGTATCACAACAACAATGGAGCCGTTGCTGCTAATGCTACTCACCCTGCTGTCGGGCTTACAACAGAATCTTCTTCTTCTGGAATATCTCCAGGAAGAACAGAGCAATATCGACGACATAGTTCAGCACCTGAATTTGACTGAACCACGAAAATGGACCCGCAGGGCAACCATGTATAAATATTAGTGCGCATGCCCAACATTTCGTCGCTTATTTTTGCTTTGGCACCACAGCGCCACTTACAGGCCTGGCATACATTTTGCAGCGTTTTCATGCATTCGTGTGGACGCTCACATTTATTTTACGTCTCCGTCTTTACGGCAAACGTTTTGGAAAATATTAGCGTTTAGTGTTCGTTTTGACTTCGTGTGGACGGGGCCTAAGACTCGTGATTTCCGACTTGTGAACAATATTTTATTCCAGTGTAAAAAAACACTTATTCAAGTGTTTTTTGTTTTACTAACTTGACTGATCACCGCTCGCCTTACCCGCACACAGAAGAAAACTCAAAGACCCAAACCGTGAAGCACTCAAATTCAAGTGTTTTATTTATACAAAAAGCCACAGCAAAAGTGGCATAATAAAACAGTCCTTTTCTTCTCCTGATAAAACCTAAAATTTAAGAGTTTTCCTTAAAAATCACAGGCTGGAAGTTGGGCTCCGCTTGTTATGCTGCTTCAGGTGCGAGTGATCGGCCTGGAGCACCCACTGGCTGATCCACAGACTCTGCGGCGCTCCAGCACTGTTCCACTCCCTGGCGTGCCACACCCCTTTCCAGACCGATCCAGCTAAAAAGAGAAGCAAGGAGAACGCCAGCATCCACGCGCCAAAACCCCGTCGGAAGATATATTCCTGTTTATGCTTTAAGCGAGGGGGAGCGCTACTTACAGGCGAGGTTCCTCCTCTGCCCTAATACTCCTTACTGGGCCATCAGTGCGCACGGATCCCGCCTGCATCTCCCCCAGCAGTGCGTCCGTCTCTGTCACCTGCAGCTTCCGTTCTCCTTCTCCTTTCCTTCAGACTCCTTTTATGTCGGCTTTAATCAGCCCTTGCTCACACCTGAGCGCAGCATTACGCAGCGCAATTAATGCACTCCGCCTCCTCAGACAACTACTTCAGTCCAGTGCGCATGGATTGTCACAAGGGAAAAACAGACCAAAACAACCCAACATGCATGAAAAATTCAAAAGTCTAAAATAAAGGAAAACAGTCATATAAAAAAGAAACATCAAAACATGCAAAGCTCAAGAAGAAAATACAAAGAAAAACAAATCATATCTTCCTCTCCAAACATGCAAAGCATAAAACTAACATTAACATGAAAGAAAACCATAAATCATATTTTTCCCGGTGCAACACACTGACGTCACTGGCGCAACAGTACGTGGACGGCAGGATTGTGATTGTTTTTTTTTTCCACAGTCCTCATTTTCAATAAAAGAGCAGACATTTACTGCTAAAACTAGAAAAAGTTGTAACCACAAATGTCAGGAAATACTGTAAGAAAATGCAAAATTTATCTGGAAAAAAAATTTTGCGTGTGCTTTTTTAAATAGTATTTTTCATTTAGCAGTTCAAGATAATGATAATTCCATAGATATAATAGCGACCTTTAAGCTATACCGTCTCAGTGACGGAGATGAAAACACAAGGAGAAACAAGCAAGCACAAAAATTATTGCACTTTTTTTAATTAATCAAGTGATTAGAATTTTTTGTGCGATTAATTGATTATTGCAACAGGCCTTCTCAAGACTTGAGACTTGACTTGGACTTGAGCTCTCAAGACTTGAGACTTGACTTGGACTTGCAAAAAATGACTTGTGAACATGTCTGGCTAGTAGGTTCCCAATGGGAAATTATATTGGGACCAAGTAGCACTAAACTGGTGACTTAGAAACAACACTGTGAAGGAACGCTATGGACAGAGGAAACATGCAAGAGGAGGAGAGTTTAGTGTAGGAGGTCATGGATGAGTCTCCTCTGTCATCCATTTTTTATTTAGAGGAGGAAAGCGGGAGGAAGATGTTGTGGAAGAGGACGCCAGGGCGGCAGAAGCTTGGTTTGGTGTAGAAGGCTTCCAGCCGTACATGTTTGAGCCCTTGCCTCACAACGCTGCCAGTTCTGTTAGCTCTACGCCTGCTGAAGACACAGACGTCCATCCCCATGGACACTGGGACGGAACTCAATGGGAAAGGAAATTTTTCTTATTTCAACCGTTGCGTATATTAGCTGCGACATATGAATCAAGATGCTATGACCGAAATAATTTGATTGACAGATGACCGTTGATGTATGATTGGCCGAATTTAGGTGAACAGGCTGACGTAGAACTAACTGGCCTGCATAAGATAAGAGAATTATTTTTTAAACATAAATTTTCTAAATTTTGGGACAATATCTTCTGATAAACAGAACATTTATATACATATTTAAGCCAGAATGATTTGACATTTAAATGTGATTAAGTGTTTTTAAACAGTAGGATTTATACTTGTACTTGATTAATAAACATTAATACTTTGCTCTGCTGTTCAGCCATTGTGTAAGAAAAAACAACCAGGCGGAAACACCATTTGTTAGAGAGAGGCTCCCTGTGTTTACACCTAGGAGCTTTCTCTCTCTGGTTCTTTTTCCTGTAAAGAGATCACTTGGGACAAACTCTTTAAATAACACTTCATAAATTATATGAAGTTTTTTTTTTTATAGAAATTGTAATCTTAACCAGATCAGAGAAGTTGCTTAGGGTTACAGAAGGTAGCTGCTTACCCCCCGGCTCACCTCTCAGGAAGTGGCCCCGATAAACAGTTAAAGAGGCATTTCATACATCTCCAGTCTGTCACATCATCACATCATTACACCATGCACTTTAGCAGATGAGGAGACATTCATGGCTCCAGCCTTATCAAAATATTACACTTTGTTCTTAGCTGAAGGACACCGCTCTCATTCCATTTCCAAATCTTTGCCACGTACAAAATGAAGATTATAACTGTATATATCCTGACAGAGGGACTGTCTTAATTAGATAAACTAATTTGGAAAACATCAGTTCTGACATGCAACAGGCAGCTAATATTAAGGTATAATAAACTCACACATCATCAATGATAATTATCCTAACAATTCGATATTGGTTTATCACATATGGTTGACTGAATTACTGGATTTGTCAGACACCCCCCTTTAAAATCTACAGTTCTTCACCACCTCTCAGCACATTGAGAAACTGGATGGTCAGTAAACCCACTTTGCTCCTGCTAGTTTTCCTCTGTAATGCCGGGGCCAGCTCTCTACAGAGCTACAAAAGTATTCCCCTCAGCAGCTTTATAAACAAAACAACTTTTGATTTTATTTCCTCACTAAAAAAGAGCAAAATGATTATAAATGTCACTGTGCTCTGTGTTGACTGTTGCTTCCATTTATTTTGTAGTTTTTTCCCTTTGTGCTCTTTAAAGAACCGCTGCCTCAATTTTTGGAATGATTTGTTTTTTTTTTTGGCTCTGGAGGGCTGGTATGAAGGACCAACTCTGCCATATTTAAAAATAAATACAGAAATAAATAAATGCTCAATAAATGTATAAGCATACAATTAATTGCCAACAAAAATACAATAAACAAATAAATGTAAGTAGAAATTAAATTATAAAGTGAGACATAAATGTATATAACTCTTAATTAGCTTCTTTATTTATTTGCCTTTGTAATATTTACCTTATTTATTTTTCTGTCCTTTATAATCTTCAACTTTATTTTTTAATTACTTATATTTTTAAGTATTTATTTATGTGCATGTTATAATATTTTTGTCTGTTTTATTCTTCCTTTCTATTTTTTTACCTTAGTTATTTCTTCGCCGCTGTTTATTTCTCTCTGCCCTTTTTACATTTCTCTACGCATTTCTGCCTCATTATGCAAATGAGGAGGGGGTGTGTCCTAGAGAGTCAACTTCTGCTCATTGGTTGGCTTGGCGGTCCATCTTCTTAACTCACAGAGCTCAGAGTACTAAGTTAAATGTTCTCTTTTCTGTGGCTGTTGTTTAATAAAAGTACGTTTTAAGATCATTTGAGGCGAGAACCTTATACTTTTAAGCATCACCATTTGGCCCATTCACAGATTTAATGCGTAATTTAAAAGAAAATGTGACGAACTTGAGAGGACCGTGGCAACCAGCGGAGCTCCGAAGCTGACGGCAGCCAGGTCTATAGCCAGGCTATGATGGTGATTTTTTTTTGTATTTGGCAAAGTTTGGCAAAGTCCACTCAAGTTCTAATGACTTCAGACTCGACATCAGACTCTCCTCCTGTAGATTCGACCGATGTAGTAAAATGCTAACCAACACGCTTCACACACGGCTATGCCGAGAGAGGGCCGCTGCAACAAAAATGGCCATCATCACCAGCGATTCTTCACACACGGCTATTCCGAGAGAGGGCCGCTGCAGATGGGCTGTGGTTAGACCTGGCTGCCGTCAGCTTCGGAGCGTTGCTGGTTGCCGCGATCCTCTCAAGTTCGTCACATTTTCTTTTAAATTACGCATTAAATCTGTGAATGGGCCATATGGTGATGCTTAAAAGTATAAGGTTCTCGCCTCAAATGATCTTACCCCCTGTTCACTACATGACGAACAACGCATCAGACTGCAAGTCGGCCCCATCGAACAATTCTTGCAAGACTGGAGAATCAGACCATAAAGAGCAAAATATCGTACAGTTAATGCCCGGCTTTACAGTGTGAGTAGTTCACTTGCATTTATTTTGAATAAAACTGCTTCTCTGAGTATTTATTATACATGTGTACTTTTCATTGAATTTGACTTGATATTCTAGGGCTTGTCCAAATTCAAAAATAACTTCATCTGAAGTGTTTGGGGGGAATCTGCTGATGTGGCACACTTTTATTCTCAGTAAGTTAGAAGAAAATATATATACTTTGAGTCATATTTAATTCAATTACTTTGGTTTTAGTTCTTATTAATTTGATAATGCAGCATTATTACTACAGGTGTAGGTTTTCAAGTATTACCACAGGGATCATTTTTATCCATTCCAGCTTGCAGAAGTTGTGTGGGAGGGTTTTTGTCTGGAAGCTAACAGCTAAGGTCCTGAAAATGTGAAAGCGTTTTCCTCTTGGCTGCTGACTGACCTGATATTGTTCCAGCGCCCCTTGCCTCTCCTGTTCCAGCTCTTCCAGCTGTTTCATCGCAGCCTGCAGGGCGCTCTCCTTGGCCAGACGTTCCTTCTCCAACTCCTGTTTCTTCGCCTCGGTTTCAGAGATGGCCCGCTGCTGATGCAGGTGGATCACCTCCAACTCTGCTCTCTTCTCAGCCTCCTCCTCAAGCAGCCTGCTCCACACACAGACATGCAATGCAGTTAACAGTCTCATACAGGGGCAGGAATATAGGCCAGTAAAATAAATCCTAACACCCTGCTGTCAACTGTTTAGATAACTGAATTCATAGAAACTGAAACCACTGAGTGGTCTCCTCTGGTCATGAAGGAGTCACCAATGAGAGTAAACCCACTGAGGCGTTCTGATGGTATTTTTAGTATGATGACCTCGCTGCTGCATTTCCCCCCCCCAGTGAAGTTTTTATCTTTCCACCCCAATGCAGGGGACAAAAACATCTCGCCAGGTCAACCAGGCCAACAATTCCCCCTAACAACCCCCAGATGGATAGATCATTATCAGGTACTGCAGGCCAACAAAGAACCCAAACGACTCCCCATTCCTAAGGGGCGGACCCATTCTTCTGGTTCAATTTGCATGTTTTCTAAGCCAAAACAAGTTTTTGGGCAACTATATAAAGCTTCGAACTCAATGGAGTTCTTCGATGGAAAGCGAAACGTCTTCAAACTTGGGGGGAAAAAAATCATTGGATTGTTTTTCAACTTCTTTGGAATAAATTGGAATAAAGCTCCTACTTTCCTGAACCACTATTAATTTGCAGTAAGAAACCAAACTTTTTATTTCTTTATTCCAACACAAAAGGAGCTTTACACAGAGCCTTCACGGAGCTGAATACTAGATAATGACCTGTAGTGTTAAACATTTTTTGCAGTCTTGAAACCATCATGTTGACCGGGTCATTCATATTCAAAAGGAGGAAACTTTTTTCTTTTTCTTCTTTTTCTTTTCTTTTTTTACTTGCTTTTATTCTGTTTTTTGTGGTCCAATTGTTTTATTTGTTTTACAAATGTTTTTGCTTTTATTTTTCTTCCATTATATTATCTTATTCATGTAAATCACTTTGAATTGTGGTGGGGGAGTGGTGGCCTAGTGGTTAGGGCATAAAGCTCGGAATCCTGAGGTTCTGAGTTTGAAACCCACTCCCACAGACTGCCACTCTGGGACTCTGAGCAAAGACCCTTAACCCCCAATTGCTCCTCAGGCGCCCCACTATGGCATCCCACTGCTCCTCAAGGGGATGGGTTAAATGCAGAGGTAAATTTCTCCCACGTGAGATCAATAAAGTTCAGTTATGTACTGAATTGTGCTATACAAATAAAATTGCCTTGCCACAGTTTGACTTTAATATAACGAGGAAAACATACTGAGTTGCTTGTAACTGTGGAAAACCAGCAATCACAGTGGCTGCTGAGCAAAAAAACTTGATGTTATATTGTTATAAATATCAGACTTGATAAAAAAATGAGTTAATTCATTCTCTATGTCTCGTCGACTTTCCACCCAAAAAGCTGGATTATTAGTTTTATTCTTATAGCTTTTATCAGTTTAAAAACTAAAACAAAGATCCACTTGTGTTTATGTGGATGTTCCTGTCATGTTTTTAGTGTCTGGGATCAAAGACAGTTTTTCAGTCCAAGGTTGAATATTTTTGTGTCAGCAGGTGGCGCTGTTGTGCTTTTATTGTCACCAGCTGTAAATTTAAGATTAACAGTAGTTTTACATTTAGTTTACGTCAACACTACCATTCTGGTAGGTTCTTCAGTCACTTTCAACAGGAGGGTAGAAAACTCAGTTTTTTCTAATAAATCATATTTGGTTTGGAGTTTTTTTTTTTTTACCCAAAAACACAAAAATGGACGAACTACTGTGATAAATACACAGATAACGTGCTCTTCTCAGTAAACAGAGGGAACTTAGTATAACCAATACATATTAGCACACTTCCTTGTAGTAGCAAACAAACCCCACCGAGAGGTTTTCCAATGATAAATTCAGCTTTTAAGTTGACCAATAATAGGGTTTTTTACTATTTACAATGTTTTTTTTTTTTTTTGCAGAATTACTCTAACGTGGGGAGAGATATTTCCCTAAAACTGCAGAATAAGTGTTGGCTCTTTCATTTGTGGAAACAAACAGCACACATGAAAGATGAGCTGGTACTGACAGGTCTGAATACCAAAAACAGACCCACTCCATCTACTAGGAGTGGTTGAGAAATTTTTCTATATCTACTGACTCAGCAATAACACACTGACCAGTGAAGGAAATGAACATCCATTAAAGTTCTGTGTTCGTCCCGATCCGAATGACACGATCACAACAAGCCTTTAGAGCAAACCCAACCTGATTTAAAACATTCTTAAATTACGGCCTGCTGTCCGACGACAGTGTCTAACTTCACTTGCACTGCTTGTCCTGCTAATACGGTAAAGCCGTCCAGAGCGTCCGGCTCCAGGCTGCACGTGATACAAATTAGCAATGAGCTGCTGTCAGTCTGGGTTGCTGCTGCTGCGACTTTTAGACACAGCAGACAAACCTGTGGCAAGCAGGGCGATGGGAAAGAAGGAGAAGATGATGAGAAAAAGAGAGCAGAGAAAGTGTGGACTGCTGGAAGAACTGTGGTGAACTGGTGAAAGAAAAGTGAAATGGTGCTCAAAGATGACCCTGCAGTTAGAGGATGTTTGGCTCAACCTGCTGCTGTGAAGCAGGATTCTCCACCATGAACAGAATCAAAAATAAATATGGATCCAGGCTCAAAATGAGCTCCTTGATATGTGCTTTAGAATGGCTTTGTCTCCATTCAAACCCAGGTTTAAAGCCTTGCAGGGCAGCCTAAAGCCCACTGCCAACATTAAGACAGAAAACTGGAACTGGAACTGCCAACTGTGCAACTGAAATGCAAACGTTTTACTTAGTTCAACATTGTGAAAAACGAATACTTTCTAGTTATATGTTGTCAATAAAACTATACTTTGTTTTGTCTAATGTAGTAGAACAATTTGAAATACATTTGGAGTCGCTGGGTCACATGACCTGGAAGCTATTGAAGAAACAAATTATTTTTATAATAAAAAGTGTTTAAAAACATACAAATGCTTAAAATAGGATAAAAATGAGTGTACCTCCTCAGACTAATGTAGTAAAGCAATTTCACAAAGAATTTCAGTCAGTCTGGAAGCTATTAAAAAAATATCACAGTTTTTATTATAGAAAATTTTTAAAAATGAAGAAAGGCTTGAAAAGGAATAAAAATGAGTGTGCCTCATCAGGCTAATGTAGTAGAACCATTTAACACAGATTTGGAGTTGGTGGGTCAAATGACCTGGAAGCTATTGAGGAAAAGTCCCAACTTCAGTCTTTAAAAATATCGTATAAATTTAAAATAGCTTAAAAGCAAGTGTGCCTTAGACATGTTATCTATTGGCATTGTTTTATATTAGTTTCGTCTTAGCTCGTCATAAGATAAGGAATTTATTGATTTTTGTTTCTCAAGAGTGCTTGGTTCAAAGATTTGTTGACGGTCCCTACATTATTCCTTACATTTTTAAAACAAACTTTACTCGTTACTCTTGGCTTTGCTTTTAATGTTTATAAATATTTATTTCATGTCATTTGCACCATCCAATGCAGATCATTGGCGCCATCCACATCTAGTGAAATCTAGTCTAATTGGATGAGTCATATAACGCAAACACTCATTGGTTAGCTATTCGTCAAATTTGTGCTGACGCCAAAAAAAAATCATTTAAACTAAGCAGGTGTTCTTCAAAGTGCAGACGTGAATTGTCTATGCCATGCTACAATGTCGGATTCAGAAAAAGATGTTGAAATGTCTGAAAGGTCGAACGCAGGCGAGAGCGTATCAGAGATGGAGACGGAGAACAAGAAGACCTCCCTCATCCTTGGTCCTATCTCCAAGAATTTTTAGAAATAGTTGAATAGTGGCATCTGGCTGCTTTTTTTTAAAGGTTACTTTATACATTCATACTTTAAGTAGTTTCTGGAGCACATACTTTTTCACTTTTACTTGAGTAAAGAGGTCAAGTTGATAGTTCAACTTTTACCAGAGTGTTTTTAAACTGCAGTATCTATACTTCTACTCAAGTATCAAATGTGGGTACTTTTGACTGAATATATATTGCAGGTGTCTCAAATGCATCTTTCTAGTGAAAATGAATATTTCAGATATCTGAAATGTAATTGTTACTTGTACAAATTACGTCATGTTTCCTATTCCTGTGTATTGGGCTTTTGCTTCCAGATATCTAAAATAACATTCTTTCTATCTAAAATAAACATTCTTCCTATCTGAAATGAATTCTGACTAGGATGAAATCAGAGTTACTGATAGTAATAATTACTATTTCAGATATCAAACATGAATATAACATTACAGATATCCAGAAATCCAATTCTCGACATCCAAATATATTTCTGCTAGTACATATATAATTACAGATATCAACTACTTATTTAATGATCAGTTAAATGAGTAACAATTATTAACTAATTTAAATTAGTGAAATTAGTGAAATCTACAATACAATTCTAACTAGGAATATTGTAATTAGAACTAGGTAGAATGCTTTAGTGCTGTCTATAATAGAAATGTGACTAGTCAGCCTCTCTATTTTATGTTAAAAAAGCGCCTCATTTCTTTTTTGAATGTTAGTCAAAATATGTTAAGTATCTAAAACTGCATTTTGGATAGGCATTATTAAAATTGAGATATGTGAAATTCCACTTTAACTAATTATATATCAATAGTTGATATCTGTAATTATATTTCTACGAGTAGAATGGATGTCAAGAATTTTAGATGTCAAGAATTGGATTTCTGAATATCTGTAATGTTATATTCATTTTTGATATTTGAAATAGTAATTTTGACTAGTAGTAACTCAGTAATGGAGATCTGAAATTAGAATTTATCATAGTCAGAATACATTTTAAATTTTAGATAGGAAGAATGTTATGTAAGATATCTGGAAGTAAAAGCCCAATACACATGAATGGGAAATGCCAAGCCATTCGTACTAGTAATAATTACACTACAGATATCTGAAATCTGTGTATTTCAGATAGGGATAATTTTATATTAGATATCTGAAATGTTCATTTTGAATAGGAAGAAATGCACTTGAGACATCTGAAATATATATTCAGTCAAGCTAATAAATGTCAAAAGGGCCACTTAAAGAAAAACAATACAGTATGTCTTCAAGAATAAAACCAGAAACACCAGAAGAAAAAGATACCTGCCTTGGTGTTGTGTCACCAGAAATGGAACCTGAATCGTCAAACGGAGCAACAAGTAAGTTACCCAAGGGCCAAGAATTACACGACATAGTGAGGGAATTACAAAAAGAGGTTTCTGAAATCCCCACCATACTGGAATGCATAAAGTTTGACTCAAATTTATGCAATGATGGGCTTTCCAGATCATTTCCTCAAACACCATGTCATTCCCCTAAGGAAGATGCACACAAGTCTTCTCTTCCAGAAGATATTACATTTTAGACAGAAATTTTCCTCCGACTGAAACTTTAGCGAGTATGATCATCAAAGCATTTCAAGACAGCCGACCAGATATAGCTGGCTATCTTTCACATGCTTTGGTTATCTCAGACATAAGTTATCAGGAAGATGACAGGCTTTACCAAAATTTACCAGGAACGTCTCGCAAATATGTTACCTCTGAATCCCAACAAAGAGAGAAGAGGTACACCAAGGAATCTAAACACAGCATACCAGAAGTACCTACTGGCTATTTTTCTAATGCTTTTGTTAGCTCAGACATAAGTGATCAGGGAGATGGCAGGATTTAACAAAATTCTTTGGCAGTAGGAAACTTTGGCAAATACGTTTTCTCTGAATCTCAACAAAGAGAGAAGAGATACACCAAGCAATCTCAAGACAGCATACCAGAAGTAGAGCCTGATAAACCTGGTAACCCTTTTATTTGTACAGACATGAGTGATCATGAAAATGTCAGGATTTACCAAAAAATGTCTGGACCCTCTGACAAACATGTTACCTTTACCCCCCAACAAAGAGAGAAGAGGTACACCAAGGAATCTCAAGACAGCCATCCTGAATTAACTCCAAAGGCACCAAAAACCAGGCCAAGAAAAACAAAGAAATAACCTGTGATTATTTAAAAAACTGCAATGATCTGGTTGAAAATGATACTTTTTGTGAGAATAACTTGCTATGTGTCCTGCAAGTGTTGTGTTGAACTTTCTGAGTTCAAACAATTAATCTTTGAGCTCTCAGACTCACTTTATTGCTCATCGTGCGTACACAGCAGCATCTTCAAACTGGTTTCTGCTCTGATCAATAGGCTGATAGAAAAATACCCCAGTGAATCTAGAAGCCAGTTGCTGGTGGAGAATTCTGATGAAATTAAAAATGAAATCTGTCTCTACTTGACATCTAACTATGGTATCATGAAATACATCGACTTAATCAAACAAGTAGACACTGAGGCTTTTGCAAAGAAGGTGCATACCCTTCTTCTTGGGATTTACAAGAAACCAAAAGACTTGATCAGAGAAGCAGTAAGACCACAGGAATGATTTCAAGAGGACGTCTTGATGTTTGTGCTGGTGTAACTTGCACACAAAAGAACATATAAGAAGAAAGGCTCGTTTAAAAGGATGTTTTCTCCGTTCGTAAAAGGCTTCCGATCGTTAAGTAAGTGGATTTATGATCAATGTATTTCAGGCACACAATTGATGTTAGACCTCAGCTGTGTTGGACCTTGGTTTTCTTAAAGAAAACAAAGGTGCACTAATCCTTTCAATAAGGACCCTGAATATTTCTCTATACCATTGTGGGACAGTTGGTGGTTTATCCTTAATCCAGTTAATTAAAATGCATTTCCTAGCCAAAAGCAATAACAAGTGACTGATTTTGAAGGGAGACAGAGAAAAAACAAAACTGGGTCACAGCTGACTTTTATCTGAAACATGTCCTCAGCTCTTTAGAGTGTTATATGTAGACAATGTAGTATTTTATACTGTGTCTCTGAGTGTATTACATATAAAGGTTGAATTAACTACATTAATGGCTTCTTTCCAGTCATCCTCGATGTAAGCTGTATCAAGGTCTCCCTCCTATTTCCATGCAATGTCCCCGGCACCACCCGGGGTGAGAGAACAGAGCACTGCACAGAACGCGGAAATGAAATGCCTAGGATTATCCCGGTGGGCAAGGAATTTCTCAATCTCATTGTATGTGACCAAGCCAGAATGAGAGAGCCTCATAGAACTAATGAAATGAAGTGTTCTTTAGGGATACCAAATTTTGACTGAATTGCTAAAATGACATGAGTACATTCTCTGTAAACAGATCTCCCATCACTCTCACTCCTCTGCTATGCCACAGGTAAAAAATGTTGGGCTCAAGGCCTGGGACAAACTCCTGGTTTCATGTATAAGGAGTCAGGAGTGAGGAGCAAGGGCCACATCCCAACTGGTTCTGAATTTTCTGCCACACCCTAACTGTGTTATAAATAATTGAATTATGTTTGATATCTCTTGACAGCCTTTTCCTATCTCCGGTTGTGAGGTTCCACCAGGAGGCAGGCTAAGAGGCCAATGAGTCAAGGCAAGGGTCTGAGTTGAGAGGAGCATGTATCCACTCCCAAAGATAACGAGCATGGCAAGCCCAATTGTAATAATAGATTTTTGGCAAAGCCAAGGCACCTCTCTTCACAGGAAGCTGTAAAGCTGTGATTTTCTGTCGTGGTTTCTTGCTATGCCAGATGAATCTGGAAAATTCTTTCTCTATTTCCACAGTAATTTATTTGGGTAGCCAAAGGGGTAACATCTGGAGGGGATATAGAAGTCGTGGGAAAATGTTCATTTTAATTAAACTTATACGCCCCATAAGTGATAAGGGAAGGTCAAACCACCTTTCTAAGTCCCTCTTTATGTTACTAAGTGTTGGAAAGAAATTAAGCTTCGACAGCTCTGTCAAGTTACGGGACACATTAATTCCAAGGTAGGTGAAGCCACGTTGGGAACATCTCAGGGAACAGCTATGGGGTAGGTCCTGTGCAGTAGCACTACCTAATGGCATTGCTTCCGATTTATCAAAATTGATTTTATAACCTGAGAAAGAACCAAATTTATACATAGTGGACAATACAGCTGGTATTGAGATGTCCGGTTTTGTTACAAATAACAGAATATCATCTGAATATAACGCTATTTTTATTAACTTTACCGCCAATCATCACGCCATGTATATTTTGTTGTAATCTAATAACCAGTGCTAAGGGCTCCAGTGCAAGAGCAAATATTAGTGGGGATAGAGGACAACCCTGTCGAGTCCCCCTATGTATTGTAAAAGGTGGAGATAGAACACCATTAGTCATAACACAGGCAGACGGGGAACTGTAAAGTATCTTGATCCACTTCAAAAGGTCGCCTCCTATCCCGAATCTCTCCAAAACATTAAATAAAAACTTCCACTCATTCCTAGCAAGAGGCCTTATCCGCATCTAAAGATACAGCTTAGGCTCTACAGTTCGTTTGGGTTGAGTACTGAATTATGTTAAGTAATCTTCTCATATTTGTGAGGGAGAAATGATTTTGTATGAACCCAGTCTGATCTGGGTTTTTTAAGAAAGTCAAAACCTTCTCCAACCTCATTGCAAGCAATTTAGAGAGCAGCTTACTATCTACCCAGATATGGTTAATTGGTTGATATGAGTCACAGATATCTGATGGTTTATCTCTTTTAAGGATGAGGTTGATATTCACCAGGATAAACGTTGGCGGCAACTTTCCACGCCCAAACGAGTGTCTAAACATATCAGTTATTGGACCTACCACTAGGTGGCTTAGTTTCTTGTAGAATTCTGGGCAGAAGCCATCAGGCCCAGGAGCTTTTCCACCCTTAAGGGAGGCAATGGCTTCTCTGACTTCTTTCTGAGAGATTGGAGCACCTAAGACTTTTTGTTAATCCTCTGTAAGCCGAGGGAGAGTCACTCCACTTAAGAATTTTGTTATTTTAGCATCGGATGAATCACATTCAGATGAGTACAGTTTTTAATAGAATTCCCTCTTAATCCTATTAATGTCTATTTTTTTGTGGTGTCTGACTCGGTTATTGTCTTGTAATGATGAAATTGTGTTTGCTTCCACTCCGCCTTTTGTTAGTCTTGCCAGTAGTCGGCCCGGGTTATTCCCTGATTGATATAATGTGTGTTTAGCAAAGAAGATGGATGATTCTGCTTGTTTTGTTAATAACTTATTTAAAGCCAACCAAGCTGCTTCTAGTTTTTTTAGAAAGTGATCTAGAAGGTGTATTTTGAAATTGCAACTCTGTCCGTTGTAATTGTTTTTAAATGGTTGAATTTCTGCGCTGTGGTATATGATATGACACTTCCCCTAATAAAGGCTTTAGCCGTCTCCCAGAGCAACGAGGGGTTGACATCTGGGTTCTTGGTAGTATTCATAAAGAGATTCCATTGATCTGTAATGTAATTAATAAAAGATGGATAGCTCAGTAGGGAGGGATTCATCCTTCAGTGGCGAGAAGCGGGATCAGTGTAAGGTGGGCAAATACTTAAGATAACAGGAGAGTGATCAGAGATTGTACATGTGCCAATTGAACAATTTCTAACTCGATCCAACACCATTCTTGAGGGTAAGAAGAAGTGAATCTGAGAGAATGTTTGATGGGGTTGAGAAAAGAAAGGGAAATCTCTCTCTCTATGATTAGTGATTCTCCAGGTGACATACAGTTCTAGGTCTTGGAAAAACTCTCGCAATCTCAGGCTTTTTCTTGACGTTGTAGATCTATGAGGAGACTGGTCAACACATGGGTCATGAATGCAATTAAAATCACCCCCCAACACAATATACGGTGTGTGGACCGAAGCAATATCTGACAGAAGTTTTCAGAAGAAAGTAGCCTCATATATATTTGGACCATATATGCAACCTATTAAAATATGTTCTGCATAAAGCTAACCCGAGATGAGAACGTATCGACCATCATTGTTGCTCATAGTTTTCTCCAACATGAAGGGAAGACTGCAATGAATTAGTATGGCAGCTCCTCTACTCTTAAGAGTTATGTGACGAGTAAAACACTTGGCCGACCCAGTTCCTCCTTAGTTTAAAGTGCTCATTGTCAGTTAAGTGGGTTTCTGATAACAACACTATTTATGTGTTTTCCTTTTTCAAGAATGTTAGAATATTTTGCCTTTTTATCACATTATTTATACCCTTGACGTTAAGGGAGACTATTTTGAGATCACTCATAGTAAAGCTGATGAAAGCTTGACAATCTGTGAGAGAGCGAAACGGAAGCTGTAGTAGATCTCCATGAGCTTACAAAAAGTGATTGAAAAATTGGCAGTTTGACATGAAATATAGATAGTTAACATAGTATATTGGCATAAACAATAACGGAAAAAACCCTTGTGAACAAAAGAACAGCCATTCCCAAACAATGATCCCCAAACAACCCAATCCCCCCCTCTCATCTGTGCAGTTCCAGAATGCCAACCGCGGAAAGAGTGCGAAAACTGGGGCACATGAGTCTGAGAATAGTCGCCGCTGTGAAAAGAGCAAATATCCTCTCTAAAGCTAAGCCCCCCCTACCCCCCACCCCAGCCCGAGCCATAGCAAATAAACCGTATTTGTGATCAATGTTAGCAACCAACATATTTTATCATATTTTGATCATCCACAGGAGGCAAAAAGTAAAAAAAAAATCCAAATTGTGGAATGTCTGTCCAACAATTAGCCACATTCCTTTGAAACAAAGTTCTGCGCTAAATAGAAAAGGAAAGAAAACATAGAGCACCAACCTCTAGGTCAGGTCCACTGTTTGTATCCAATCATTCCACAAGATGGTCTCAGTTCAGTTCGTCCAAGAAAGCAAGTGCATCCTTGGGTGAGCGAAACGGTCGGCTTTCCTTCAGAGCGTAAAATTCAAAACAGTCAAAAAAAAAACAGAGTGTAGTCCTGTTTCTCCGACTGTGACTAACTGAACGTTACCTCCTTGGAGTTGTCTCTTCAAGATGGCCATGGGCCAGAGAATGGCTGTCACAGCTCTCCTTGTCTACTGTTTGCTTTAGGGCTGCAACTAATGATTATTTTAAAAACCGATGAATGGGCCGATTATTTTTTCGATTAATCGATGAATCGGACAAAAAATGTTTTTTATATTAACCTCTTTATTCCAAAATAAACATTTTAGACAGAACAAACAAGCACACAAGTACAGGTTGCTCATTAACTGTACTGGTGCAACATGAAAAATAAACGTTTGTGTTAAAACTACGCAAACTTACATGAGAAATGTAGCTGTACATCCACAAAATATAGTGTACTTGTTTCATAAAGTGCAAAAAAAGACATTTTTGTTTTTAAAAGCCCCTAAGTGGTTCAAACAATAGGCCCCCCCATTTCAACAAATGAGGTTTTTTTTAGACTAGAAGAGTTCTGCCTTTTAAGACAGGAAAGTATAGCAGTAAAAGTTGCTACTTGAGAAAATACTGAACCATAGAGATAAAAATAGCCCTGTGATTCAAATTATAAATTGTACTTGAAATAAAAATGAGAGAACTAGGGGTGCTAAAAAACACATCCTCCAAAGACAGATATTTACATAGGAATGTGGCAGATAATTAATTGACATATTACTGATCTTGCTGGATTTTATTCTGCTTTACTTCCATAAATTGCAGAATCTTCTTTACTTTATCTTTGCCAGAAGATTTAAACTTTAAAAGACTTGTCCTCATAATTTGCAAGTTAATTTATTTATAAAGAAAATATAAACGCTGCTTAAGCTAATTCAAATGAAATTAAAAGTAAAATAAGTAGCCAACCTTATCACTGTCTGTAACCTACTAACACGGTAAGGAAAGCATCAGATGAGCTACCTGAGAAACTAACATTACGTTTCCCCACTTTAAAACCAAACAAACATGGTGGTTCCGTGCCATGTTCATTTGTTTTGACAAAAGTTGCATGTTACGACTTTTTTCACTTTACAAAGCGCAGGCTATTTTAATTATTGTGATCAATTTGCACCGTCAATCCCGGCGCATGCGCGCTTCATTTGCAGTCTGGACGCTGAGGGTAAACATCCTGCGGCTCTGACTGCAGCGCTGAGAGGGACTCCTGCGGGAGAACGGGGTTGGGATGGGGGAGGCGCCCCACGGCAGAGTAGGAACGATACATGCTTTCACGTACCGTATTTTCACGACCATAAGGCGCACCGTACTAAAAGGCGCAGTCTCAGTTATGTGTGCCATTTCTGTATTTAACACACACATAAGGCGCACCGGACTATAGGGCGCGTTTTTTATATACCGGTACATGTCCTCTACTACGTTTAAATACCTCTACTGCGTATTTAAAAATACAGCGGGCCCAAAACTGAGTATGATTGTGCTTTATTCATGTATTTATTACAAAGTATTAATCAAACCTGGGAGCTGGCCGTGAGTCAGACACATCGCAGATGACAGAGCACTGTGATCACTCCTAAATTAACTTAAAATCCTGAAACCTGCCGACGGAATATGTTCGCTTTTAAGTTTTCAGGTAGAAAAGTAGAGCGGGAGAAAAACTGAGTATGTTTGTGCTTTATTCAAGTATTTATTACAAAGTATTAATCAAAGTCATCATCCTCTGTTTCTGAATTAAACAGCTGCACTAAATCAGACATGCCAATTTCCCCTTCTTTGCTGTCAAAGTCACTTTCCGTGCAGCGCAGCTCCTCAGAAATAATGCCGGCTTTTGTGAAAGCTTGAACAACAGAGCCAGCAGACCCATTAGTCCAAGCATCTACAATCCATCCACAAACGGTGGCGTAACTTGCCCGGTGTTCTATCAGATAGCCATACATGTCAGAATAGCATACATATGGTAAGAACGCATGCGCACGCATGCGCATTCTGCAGGAGGTCCGCGATATTGAGAGGAGTAGTCAGCTTGTCATACGCGAGAAGAGAAACAATAAAAAGTAAGTAAATAAATTAAATTTAATGCTGCTGCTTGTCATACGCGAGAAGAGAAACAATAAAAAGTAAGTAAATAAACTACAAAACACGCCCTGTTTAAATTCACGTCCCCCAGTTCCTTAATATTTTTGGGTTGGATAACATGTCTGCTAACTTGGATAGCATGTTGTGTATGTGATATGTTAACCTGAAAAGCCTTCATGTTCAGGAGTAAGACAGGGAAGTATACTGTCCTCTCACCTTTTTAACATCTACATAGATTAACTTAATGTTGGCATCCACCGTTACCAACATTAAATGAATCAGACGTATGAAAACGCAATTTTTACCCACACTGAAACTGGGGCAAAACCAGTGTTTCACTTTTGAAACAAATCCTTATCTTCATTAATGTATATGAAAAGCGTTCATGTTAATTTTGTTTTTATATGTGCTTTACATTTACACATATTTAGTTTATGCAAATTGAGGTTGTTTTTGGAACATGAAGGCTTTTCAGGTTAACAGATCACATACACGAGTACAGCCACCTGGTTTATGTATTAGTCACTGTCAGTGTGACTTTTGCCTCAATTAATAAAAGACAGGAGATGTTCTTGAGTCACTTGAAGTCCCTGTGTTCACCAGGCGTTGCCAGGAAGGACATGGCATCCACCAGTGTTGTCAATAAAAAATTGGGATCTCTCAATTGCATTTAAACTCGCTGTTGTGTTTTCTGCAGTATTTCAAGAATTGCATTGTTGGATGCACATGCATAAATATGTTGATTACAAGGTTTTTTTTGTATTAAATCGGAATAAGAAAGGATGGATATGAAGAAGCTTTCACTACAAACTTTTTGTTATTTATTTTAATTTTGTATTTCTTGTCCTAAGAGCTGATATTTCACAGAAATGTCATTTCAATCTGAAAAACTCACACAGAGAGAAAAGATAATTAGAAGAATTTATTGATAAGAAAGTATAGTCTTTGGCGCTCAGACCTCGGCAGGAACATTCATGCTGAATTATGCTTTAACATGCATGAGTAGATAAATGTGAATAGGGATGTTCCCCCCGGGCCTGAAACTGGTGGTGGTTTAATCAGAGCTGGTTGACAAGGTGATCTGCTGGGCAGAATTGTGGGACTAGAAGACTGAGGGAGCTGACGCCGGGGCTTCACTCAGACTCGGGATATAGAGGTCCTGCTCGGTGATGCAGGTACCGTGAAGTGTCCATGATGAGCAAGCATGAAGCGACAGTGGAGAGGAAAAACTCCCCTTTGGGAAGAAACCTCTGGCAGAACCGGGCTCAACATGGTGGTCTTCTGCCGGACCAATGCGATGAGACGAGGGATGGTGACAACTGGGATTAATACTCTCTGATGAGGTTGAGGTGAAGTCGTGTCATGGAGGACGATTCAGCTGCGATGGCGGAGAAGGGGATGGAGGTGGGTGAATTGTCGTCTGGATCGAAATCCGACATTGCGATTGCAGGATAGCGGCTGTGGTGAGATTTGAGGGAGTTTATAAAGTGGAAGCAGGACGCTGATTGGGCTTCGTGGTGGAGTAGTTCAAAGCTGATTGGCTCGCTTCGGAGACGGATCGGCTTCTGATGATGTGAGGTAAGTCAGAGTTTCTTCAATTGAACTTTCGCTAGAGCTTCATTTCAATCTGAAAAACTCACACAGAGAGAAAAGATAATTAGAAGAATTTATTGATAAGAAAGTATAGTCTTTGGCGCTCAGACCTCGGCAGGAACATTCATGCTGAATTATGCTTTAACATGCATGAGTAGATAAATGTGAATAGGGATGTTCCCCCAAAAAGCCGAGGTCGAGGCCGGAGAGTCCGTATGCTCGTAGGGCATACACTAGGGACAGAATAAAGAATGCGTAATGAAATGCTGAGAAGGTTTGCAAACAACTTACCGAGGCAGGTTGTTGATGAGGATGGCCACCACGGTTGACGCCGAGAACTTACCGATGATGATTTACCCATGATGATGATGATGAACCCATGATGATGATGATGAACCCATGATGATGATGATTTACCCATGATGATGATGATGAACCCATGATGATGATGATGAACCCATGATGATGATGATGAACCCATGATGATGATGAACCCATGATGATGATGATGAACCCATGATGATGATGATGATGATGATGAACCCATGATGATGATGATGATGATGAACCCATGATGATGATGATGATGAACCCATGATGATGATGAACCCATGATGATGATGATGATGATGATGATCCCATGATGATGATGATGAAGATGATGATGATGATCCCATGATGATGATGATGATCCCATGATGGTGATGACGATGATGATCCCATGATGATGATGACGATGATGATCCCATGATGATGATGACGATGATGATCCCATGACGATGATGATCCCATGATGATGATGACGATGATGATGAATCCTGCGGATGATGATGACGATGGTGCATCCCATTATGATGACGATGATAATGAATCTTGCGGATGAGTCTGATAATGAATCTTGCGGATGAGTCTGATAATGAATCTTGCGGATGAGTCTGATAATGAATCTTGCGGATGAGTCCATATAGAACATATAACATGACGGGATACAGACATGACGAGATGCAGACATGGTGCATATTGATGCATTGGAAATGCAAGCAAAATGGCGTAAGGGATGCATGACGAGACACGACGAGACACAGATAGGGAGCATGTGATGCATGGGGAATGAATCTTGCGGATGAGTCTGATAATGAATCTTGCGGATGAGTCTGATAATGAATCTTGCGGATGAGTCCATATAGAACATATAACATGACGGGATACAGACATGACGAGAAGCAGACATGGTGCATATTGATGCATTGGAAATGCAAGCAAAATGGCGTAGGGATGCATGACGAGACACGACGAGACACAGATAGGGAGCATGTGATGCATGGGGAATGAATCTTGCGGATGAGTCTGATAATGAATCTTGCGGATGAGTCTGATAATGAATCTTGCGGATGAGTCCATATAGAACATATAACATGACGGGATACGGACATGACGAGACGCAGACATGGTGCATATTGATGCATTGAAAATGCAAGCAAAATGGCGTAAGGGATGCATGACGGGACACGACGAGACACAGATAGGGAGCATGTGATGCATGGGGAATGAATCTTGCGGATGAGTCTGATAATGAATCTTGCGGATGAGTCTGATAATGAATCTTGCAGATGAGTCTGATAATGAATCTTGCAGATGAGTCTGATAATGAATCTTGCGGATGATTCTTGCGGATGGTTACATATATGAAGAATTGATGCATTAGGGAATGCATGCTAAATGGTGTCAAGGATGCATGACGAGACACAGACCAGACGTGACGTGACACACAGGAGAATGCATATAATGCCTGTCATAAAGGTGAGATTGCATGAATGCGAGCCAGAATGAAGATAGCATGAATAGCAAGGAGACAGCATGGAAGACTGCATGAAGCAGGGAATAATGAAGAAAACTGATAAGGAGTGGGAGTAGAAAATGAGTTAGAGGATAGTCGTGATTAGGTCAGAAAATTATGAAAATGAGTTGAACCACCACCAGTATTTGAAATAGTGTTACCTAGAGGCAGAGAGCACTGAGCTGAGAGAATTGGTGAGAGTTCTGGGCGGATGAATGAGGTATAGGCTGGTGAGCCATCGGCCCAGAGCTGAGGGAAGCCTCAGAACCCCGCGAGTAGCTGCAATGCAGCTGCTCGGTCCAGAACGTATGCCCAGATTACCTACTAGAGGGAAGGCCACGCGATTCTAAGAGTATCCTAAGGTGGTGAAGAACCATGGTGGACGTAGGGTAATGCTTGGGCGAATAAAAGTGCTGAATGCCTGAACATAACGCACTGAGATGATGAAACGTTAGTGACTGCTGCCAGTGATGCTTCTGATGAAGGCATGAGAGACTGGGAGGAGTAGAGACTTATTAGTGGCTTCAACTACTACGAAGTTATCGCAGTGGGCGGACGCGATTCCTTCCCAAAGCCCCACGATGGAAGCTAGCTAGGGTTACACCTCACACAAGCATAATGGGTGTGAATAAAAGAGGCCATGAACCACCTGTCCTGAAGAACCCCCCAAAACCTACGGATGCAGCATCCGAAAAATTTTGAAGCATGGCAGGAGATAGATAATTTCGACATAGAAAAGAAATTTGTTCCAATTAGAAGCAGTCAGACCAGGAGATCCGAACGGCAGCCTACGTTCAGTAATCTGACCAAGGAGAGGGACGGAAATTGCCGGATCAAGCAACTGGGAATGAAAGCGCGGCCTTGAGAAATAAGCGCATGGCAAATTAGCTGACCTAGCAAGGAGCGCAATTGGCATTTAGAAATGACTGATGTAGAACATCAGTTTGTGTGTGTTTTTTTTTTTTTTTTTTGAAGAAGAAGAAGAAGACAGAACGATAATCAGAAGTAATAATAAGGGGTGGTAAGATGACGGGCTGCTAAGACTGAGGTACGATATATATGAAGCGTGCACGGCGGGGACAGACTGATCGGATGGCCTCCTGCAGAAGCTCTGAGTAATCATGATAGATGCTGAATGCGGCCAAAATTTTGGCCAATAGAAAGATCTCTGGTAGACGGAGATCGGATGATTTAAGAAAAACGGTGACGTCACCTGCTGATCGACTTCAGGGGAGGGAAGAATAAGAGACTAAATTAAAATATTCCCCTGAATAATTTAGAACGAGGCTAGTGAAAATATCAGCATGTGTGTTAATATAAGTATGCCTGATAGAGGCAGACGAAGCATAACAGCAAACTCAAATAGATAGAAAATTATGAATGAAAACATGGTTGAATACGTCTTACCCTAAGGCTGGCCCAGGGCGGGCGTTCCCTAATGTGAATGAGGGGAGGGGGAGGTCCGTCTGAGCAGACAGCGGCAGGGATGACGTGGCAGTGCAGGGATTCCCACATTTGGAGCGTGCGGACAGCGTCGAAGGATTGAGTGAGAGAGTCCGGTGGAGCGGAGGGAGGCTGAGAGCTGTTAAACGCCAGAAGACTAGACGGGGGAGCTGCTATGAATCAGGAAGCTGAAGAGGTCCAAGGCTGCATCGAAACGATGAGAAGGAGCGGGCGTGGTGGTGACTGCTGCTGGTGTAACCGGCCTCTGCGTTGTGTAATAATCTCTCGTTCAACCACTCCAAGTCAGCCAATAAATGGTATGTTTATTCTGAAAAGAGTGAAACAAAACTGTTCAGCAGCAAATAAAAACATCCAGCCGACATCAAGCCACCTTCCTCCATTGCAGTAACGAACATTGTCGGGCTCATTACATATTTAACATCAGATATTATTAGAAATAACCTCATTAAATATTTTAAATGAGGACCAAAGAGATAAAAAAAAAATTACAAAACACATCACGAACAAACCTCCACGATGAATATCTAACATGGATAAAAATGTGTTCATTTTGAAAACAAAAATAAATATATATATATATATATATATATATATATATATATATATATATATATATATATATATATATATATATATATATATAACAAAACTCCAGAACAGACCAAGAAAGTTAAGTCAATAATAAAAAAAAGAAATAAAAAAGAAATAACATACCTGAAAAGAGTGAAACAAAACTGTTCAGCAGCAAATAAAAACATCCAGCCGACATCAAGCCACCTGCCCATGACAAAAGGAGCACATAAAAAAAAATAGCATTGCGCAGGCAAAAACAGTCAGCTTGTTCACAGAAATGCTGCCACAGTAAAAAAACGTTTCACTCGATAAAAATTGTTCCATGTTTAACTAAACAACTCACAAACATGTTAGCTTAAACACAACTAAACATTTTTTCCTTTTACATTAATTAAACAAAAGAAATTGACAAGACCTTCATGAAAACTCACCTTCCTCCATTGCAGTAACGAACATTGTGAGGAAGGAGGAAGTGATGTCACAGGTTATACCCGCCAAAGTAAAATTAAACTTTCCCCTATTATACAGATTATCGTTCCTTAAAGTAATAATTTCAAAGTAAAACCAAAATTGAATACATTAATAAAAATATAAGATGAAGGAATTTTGGTGGAATGAATTTTTTTTCTTCTATGTTACATTCACCCTCCCTGAATGACACCAAACTCCTGATTGCTCAACAAAATAACTCATCCCATAACACGAAAACCAACACCTGGACAAAAGTAGGATGGTATTATTCCAAAGAATACAATCTTTATAATCAACTGTAGAAGCTACCTGTTAACACAGGCCCAAAGAAATTTAAGGGTGATCAAACCTCAAACTCTCATGGATCAGTATGGTGCCGAATACACCAAACCACCCATCTACTTATGTCCTGTTCGTTCATATAACCATAATAATAGACATCTCACAAAACGAACAACCAGGAGAGAAAATAAGCAAAGAGAAGGAAAAAAAAATAACACCCTTACTAAAACAAGGAGAGTAGAGACTGTGATGTTCTGCGAACTGAGCCAGTAAACTGCCTGATACCAAATGGCTTCTGAGCCATGGGCTCTATCAAGCGGTCAACCTTTTTAACAACCCTACCAACTCGTGTTCTAACCACACCTGAGCTATCAGCTCTTTTAATGGCCTCACTAGTTGAATCCTGACCCCCCTCAGCTGTGTCCATGGTTTCTTTAGGTCCATCCATTAAGCTGCCTGCTGTTTGGGTTACATTTAGGCCATCACACTCCTTGAGGTCAAAAGTCTCAACCTCAGATTCATGTATATCCAAAGATTCATGACCCAAGACCAATGACTCTACACTGTCCTCTTCTGTCTGTTTATTGCACAGCTCACTTTCATGTTCCTCTGGATCAAAAAGACTGGTAACCCTCGTTTCACTGGGTATCCTGGCTTTGGTTGTATCTCCTGGATCCTCTTCATCCATTGAGCCTAAAGCTTCTGCCATAGAACACTCGTCCTCAGTCTCATCAAAACTGCACATTGTCTCGTTCATAGAAGCATCTGCCGGCTCAACAGGCAAGAAGCTGACATCCAAAATGAGGTTCCGATGCACTACTTTTTCTTCCCCTTTCTCATCTTCAAGCTTGTAGATGTGTGTCTTGGGGTCCTTGTCTATGACTCTGTAGACTTTTGATTCCCACTTGTCGGCCAACTTCCTCTTTCCTCTCTCTCCTTTATTAGCAAGGAGGACTCTATCTCCTTTGTTCAGTTGAAATCCCTTGACCTTTTTGTTGTATTCCCTGGCCTGCTTATCCTGTTCCTTCATAGCATGTTTTGAAGCAATACATGCCGCCTCTTTTAAATGGGACATTAGTGTCTTGGCATAACTGCTGTAATCAACCACTACTGGATCATGCAGAACCTGTTGAAAGATTACATCAACAGGTAATCTCGGGACACGGCCAAACATGAGAAAGAAAGGAGCATAACCAGTGGTCTCATGTATCGTTGCATTGTATGCAAGTGTCAATGCCTGTATCTGCTGGGGCCATTTGGCTTTTTCTCTGAGAGGTAGTGAACGGAGCATATTCCCCAAAGTCCTATTAAACCTCTCGGTCCCACCATTTCCCATTGGGTGATACGCAGTAGTATGCGACTTGGCTACACCAGACAGCTTGCATAACTCTGTGATAAGTTCACTCTCAAAGTTTGCCCCCTGATCAGTGTGAATCCTTTCTGGGAACCCATACACACAGAAGACATGGTCCCACAGCTTTCTTGCAACTTGTTTTGCTGTTTGGTTTGCACATGGGAAGGCATGAGCCAACTTTGTAAAGTGGTCTGTCACTACAAGAACATCTACAGATTGCTGTCGGTTGTTTTCTGCACTCCAAAAATCCAAACACACCAATTCCATTGGAGCAGATGTTCTGATGCTTTCAAGTGGTGCTCTGGCGGAAGGCTCTGGTGTCTTAGCCAGTATACATCTCTGACAACACTTTACATAATTTCTGATCTGATTTTCCATCTTTGGCCAAAAGAAGCACTGTCTCGCCAGATAGATTGTCCTTGCCTGACCTTGATGGCCAGCTAAGTCATGCACCCCACACAAAGCTTTCACTTCCAGACTTTTTGGTAGAACAAACTGATATCTTCTTTGTTTACTTAAAGGATCTTTGATTACTCTGTACAGGACCCCATCAAGAAGCTTGAGTCTGTCCCATTGTTTCATAAGAACAAGTGCTCCTGGATCGAATCCCTCTCTTTCTCTTCTGGATGGCCTCCTTTTCTTGCTCAAAAACGGCAGTATTTTAGAAATACTGAGGTCTTGTTCTTGGCTCCTTTGGAGTTCTTCTATAGAAATGGCAGGTAATGGATCAGATCCATTACATGAATCAGCAACCTGCTGAACAGTCTGGACAAATGAAACTGCCCTAGACTCTGTAGACACATTCCACTGGTCATGTGCATCAATGATTGCTTTTATAGCTGAATGACCTCTGGAATTAACTGAGTGAAGCTTAACAGCATTGACCTGTGATGCTCCTCCTACACAATGACACTGAACTTTAAGACGGAAGACATCTTGAATCCCTTGTTCACCAACTCCTTTAGACTCAACAAGTAAATCGTCATAACATTCAGTAATGAGCCTATGACCAACTGTTTTGGCAAATGGATCTCTGCTGAGAGCATCTGCCACAACATTTTTGGTGCCCGCAATATGCTTTAAGTCGAATGTGTATGGGGCAAGTTTAGCAACCCATCGCTGCTCGCAAGCTTCCAGCTTTGGCTTCGTCATAATATGTGTTAAGGGATTGTTATCCGTCCATACTGTGAAAGTGTTGCCCTTTAGCCAATGGCTAAATTTCTCGCAAACACTCCACTTTAAAGCCAGAAATTCAAGTCGGTGGGCTGGATATCGTCTCTGAGATCCACTGAGTGTCTTACTTGCGAAAGCTATGGGTCTGGCTTTGCTTTCACCCTCTGGTATCTGTGACAACACAGCACCCAAACCATCTAGAGAAGCATCGATGGACAAGATTAAAGGACGTGAAAAGTCGGGGTGAGCAAGAACCACACAATTCATCAGACTCTCTTTCAGCTTCTCAAAAGCTGTGTCACATTCCTGTGTCCAGTCATCTGGTTTGAGCTTCCTATAGGTTCCTGCACTTGCTCTTGCCTTTCCTCTTCTTTTCTGTCCAGCAGTAAGAGAAAAGAGTGGTTTAGCCAAAGAAGAGCAATTGGGGAGGAAGTGTTGGTAATAGAATACCATCCCCAGAAAAGATTTAATCCGTCGAACAGAAGGTGTACATCCATCGTCCTCCATCAAATCGGACGTTGACATTTTGGATATCACCTCAACTTTTGAAGGATCCACAGCTACACCATTTCCATCAATCACATGACCCAGAAACTTCACAGAAGCTCGCATGAGATGACACTTTTTGGGACTCAACTTCAAGTTATGCTCTCGCAGCCGCTGAAAGACAACCTCCAATCTCTGCAAAGCCTCCTCCTCACTCGGTGCAAAAACAAGCAGGTCATCTAAGTAGCATAACAAACTGCTGAAGTTCAAGTCACCAAATATGCTTAACATCATTCGCATGAAGGAAGCTGGACTATTGCAGAGCCCCTGTGGCATCCGGTTGTACTCATGCAAGCCCAGTGGTGTGGTAAACGCTGTATACTTTTTGTCCTCTTCGGCCATAGGGATATTGTAAAAACCGGATGTAAGATCCATTGTGCTAAAATAGATATTCCCTCCCACAGCAGCAAGGCAATCAGACTGGTGAGGAAGAGGATGAGCATCCTTGAGGGTTCTGGCATTCAACCACCGGAAGTCAGTGCAGATCCTGAGGTTTCCATCCTTTTTCCAAACCATCACCAATGGTGAAGCATACTCACTGACAGACTTTCGAATTATCCCTTTTTCCTCCATATCTGTCAGCACCTGCCGTAACTTTTGGTAATGAGCAGGGGGAACTCTCCGATAGGGCAAGCGAAATGGGCGATCATCCGTGAGCCGAATGCGATGGACGAAACCCTTAGCTTCACCACAGTCTAACGAATCTTTGGAAAAAACATCGTTGTAGCGCTCAAGTAAACTGACTAGTCTCTCTTTCCCAGCGTTATCTGTGGTACAATTTCTTATGTCAACATCTGCCAGACCAACTTTTTGTAATCTTTGTTCAAGTTCTGAAAGGCTATCAGGCATCACATATTTTTCTGAGATGGACTTTTCAATCTGTGTGGAACCCTGCAGAATCTCAAAATCTTCTACAGCCATACAAGGTGACACATCAGCGAGTTTACAGTTTTTCCTGAGAGTGATCGGCTTGTCAGACAGGTTTGTGACCTTCATAGGAACCCATCTGTCACCCCATAATGGTGTTATAACACGACCAACCATAACATTCCGTGGCATGGACTTTGACGTAGTAGGCTCAACAACAACTGTGCTTCCAGGGGACATAGGAGAGTTACTGGGTAGTTTTCCCCAAACAAGATGCTCCCTCTGTGCTGCAAGTGTGACAGATTGTCGCAGTGTGACAGTGCCGATTTTTTCTGGCTGTTCTTCCCCTCTCCAACGTGATGTACTAGCCATCAGGTCCAAGAACTGTTCACATTCAGGAGATGCTGTCGAACTGTCCCTGGAAATAAGACGCCAATAATCATCACTATCTTTTAACTGATGCATGAGGAACTTGATCACATTTGTGCCTATTATTAAATCATCTCTCTGACCTGGCACCACAAGTACTGGAACGAAGCAGTTCTGTCCATATATTTTAAACTCAACTTCATAGATACATTTAGGTTTAGTTATTTTCCCACCACACCCGACTAACACCACTTCTTGCGTCAAGGTTTTAGCTTCTGACAAAACATTCTCTCTAAGCATTCTTTCCTCTGCTTCTTCACTGAAGGTACATGCCATAGAACCTGAGTCTATCATCCCCCGCATCTGAAACTTTGAGTTCACAGTAACAGGTGCATAGAACAACTCATCATAAGGTTCTACCGTTTGTGTATTTTGCATAATCACCTTAGCATCAACTGATACTGCTTCACATGCATTGAAATAACACTGTACGAGTTCGCTCTCACCATTGAGGGTTTGTGAATCACTACCCACACGTCCCCTCCCCAAATGCGGGTTCTTCAGTTTAAATGCTGTTGCCCTCCAAGAGGACATGGGGTCTCAGTATTTTGTCTGACATCCTTGTTTGGGCAGTCCCTCTTGATGTGACCAGGTTTGAAACAGGATAAGCACAAGCGGTCTTGTCTGCAATGAGCCAAAGTTGAGTGTTCTGTGGACTGGCAAACCTTACAGAACTTTCTCTGCAACTGACCATGAGAGGGTTTTCTGAGCACAGTCTGGTTATTCTGAACAAGGGTACGGTCAAGCAGACTAATAAGAGTCCTTATACAGTTGTCATCTAAATGAGGACTGAGGTTGTCGTTCCCCTCAACCTGAGCAAGAGAAGAACCTGGAGAACTGAATGAAATTAGCTCCTCAGGAGCTTGAACATGTGATGACATACCCTTAACCAAGCTGGGACGATTTGGTTTTGCTTTCATCTCGATCTGATAGCGATCGACATGTTCCTGTATTTCTTTAGCTGTCCACTTGTCAGGTGCTTTAAATCGTAAGACTGCAGCAAGAGAGGGATCTGGACAATACTTGACAAACATCATCGTTACCTCTCGGCTAGGGTCATCAATATGTCGCCCTTGTCTGCTCAGAGCCTCCTCAGCTGCATCAATTGCCTTGTTGAGGCGGAGCCAGTACTCAACAGGGTTTTCTCCTATCTGAGGGACAGTGCCATAAAAGTCTGCAAGGGGCATACTTGAACTTGTCGTTTCACCAAAATGTTGCTTTAGTATGTCAATGATGACTTTTGGGTTGTCCTGAGCCTTTAGGGCTGGATTGCTACGGAGTGTAACCTTCACAATGTCCCTAGCTTTTCCCGTTAACTTATATAGGATCTCCTGATGCTGTTCTTCATGTGGTACACCTCTCTTTCTCAGGTATGTGTCCATAAGTTCCTCCCACTCATACACTGATAGCTTATCTGATGCATCTCCCCGAAAACTGGGGGGTTCTCTTACATCAGCTTGCATAACTAATCTTATGCCTGCCAGGTTATGAGTAAGGCTGTTGAAAGTCTGATCTGCACCTGAACTCTGAGCTTGTGCATCTCTATCCTCATTGGCCTTACTGTCTTCCTTTAACTGAGTAGATATAACCTGTCCAACTTGCTGTGCTATGTGTGTGATGAGATGGTTTAAAGCTGGATCACTTAGGTTTGGTATTGCTGATGGCTGATCAGTGATTTTAGGCGAAGTGGTTGGATGACTAGGTAACCGAGTAGAGCTGAAGGCTGGTGAACCAACACCGTTTTCATTTCTAGCAGGGGTATCACAAAGCTCCCTCAAAAACCTTCCTCTGCCTAGGCCTAGAGTATTTTCACTTGTTGTAGGAACGTCTCCTTCTCCAAACTTATAAGCCATTTTAAATAAAAAGAAAACTTAACCCTATATTATAACAAAAACAAGTTCTTAAGTTCAATCAAACTTAGTTGAATTACACAGTACGTGGGAGAAAAAAAAATGAAAACCCCTTTTTTTTTTCTTTTTTAAGTCCTTTCAACTGTGTAACAGCGTAGCTTCGAAAACAGCTACTTTAACAGAACCTCTTGTAACGATCAGCAGCCCATCGGTGACCAAGCTGTTGTTGATCCAAGATGAATCCGGGTCACGGCACCAATGTAACCGGCCTCTGCGTTGTGTAATATTCTCTCGTTCAACCACTCCAAGTCAGCCAATAAATGGTATGTTTATTCTGAAAAGAGTGAAACAAAACTGTTCAGCAGCAAATAAAAACATCCAGCCGACATCAAGCCACCTTCCTCCATTGCAGTAACGAACATTGTCAGGCTCATTACATATTTAACATCAGATATTATTAGAAATAACCTCATTAAATATTTTAAATGAGGACCAAAGAGATAAAAAAAAAATTACAAAACACATCACGAACAAACCTCCACGATAAATATCTAACATGGATAAAAATGTGTTCATTTTGAAAACAAAAATAAATATATATATATATATATATATATATATATATATATATATATATATATATATATATATATATATATATATATATATATATATATATATATATATATATATAACAAAACTCCAGAACAGACCAAGAAAGTTAAGTCAATAATAAAAAAAAGAAATAAAAAAGAAATAACATACCTGAAAAGAGTGAAACAAAACTGTTCAGCAGCAAATAAAAACATCCAGCCGACATCAAGCCACCTGCCCATGACAAAAGGAGCACATAAAAAAAAATAGCATTGCGCAGGCAAAAACAGTCAGCTTGTTCACAGAAATGCTGCCACAGTAAAAAAAAACGTTTCACTCGATAAAAATCGTTCCATGTTTAACTAAACAACTCACAAACATGTGATTATCATCTTGGTTTTGAAGGTACAAAGAACAGATGGAATGTTTTGAAATCCATGGAATTATTACATTAAAATGCATAATTTTTTCAGTTTGCAGAAACATATGTTCAAATGGGAGGGCTGCAGGCAGTGCAAACAGGACCCAAAGACATATCCCAAGCCAGACTGCACATCGCTACCACACTGTATCAACATCGAGGTGAAAGAACAATTACAAAGAAGTCTTGTTTTCCAGTTTGCTGGCTGAATGTTCAGAGATTTATAGCTTTGGACAGCTATGATTCTAAGAATTTTTTGGTCAGAACACATGAAATTTTATTAATGTTGGGTATTAAGAACCAGTTCCACTGTTCTGGGAACTGTGGAAGTCTGTGTGAAACCTGTTGATCTGTTTTGTTAATATTCTAACAATCAAAAACACAAGATGGCTTAGGAGCATATCAACAAATTTTTCATTCCAAACGGAACAAATTTTCCCTTAGGCTATACCGGAACAGTCCAAAGCATTAAAAAAATCCAAAGATATATGACATACTAAATTGCAGTATTTTCTGTTATGTACTAGTATAACATGATGGCTTGTCAACAGAATATAAAGAGGTAGTACTTGACTATTTTTGGTAAAGTACACTCTAAATGCCTTTATTTGTTCCCAGACAAGGTGGAAGAGTACTGTGTGGAATGCAATATGCTTCACTGTAATGCTTCAGAGAACATCATTGACATGGTAAACAACTAAACTGTACAACTTAACGCTTCAAACACATTACACTTGCTTACTCATAACTGTTTTCTTTTTCTGTCCACTTCACAGATACAGTGTGACTGCTGCTCAAGGTGGACACACAAAGAATGTGCCACAGACATGGGTGACATGTTCAAATGTAAAAAGTGTAACTTAAATTAAACAGTTTTACCCCACCAGTGACAGTGTGGATTATTAAAAATACAGAAGTAAAATGTTCTACATTAAATATAGTACATCATACAACTGATGTCATTGGTATTAATCAGGAAGTCATACAGTGGCTAATAACAAAGTGTATGGCAATCAGACAGGTTAAGGGATGCATCAGGAAGTCATACAGTGGCTAATAAAGTGTTATTACATTAGCAGCTTTATGACGATCTAACACCGTTTTATGATGATCTACGTCATGATTCTATGTTGCTGATTAAATAAAATCATATGGTAATGACAACGTATACATGTCTGAGCTAAGCGTATGACTATCTGACAACGTATGCTGATCTGACAGATATAGCCATCAGTTTGTCATACGCGTAAGACGATCTGACAACGCATGGCTATCTAACAGAATAAGTGGAAGGCAGTGCCGGCGCTGCCTTCCACTTATCGTGAAACTGTGGTCTCAGTCGGTCATCCATCGCTCCCACGCCGCTCGCAGCCTTACTTTGAACGGCCGGTTCACACCGATGTCGAGCGGTGAGGGTTCCTTTGTCAGACCCCCAGGATAACGGCGAGCACAGCGTTTATTTTTTTTCACCATGTTTTTCACATCAGCTGTGAGATGGGCACGCATGGAGTCACATATTAAAAGCGATGGTGATGCGTGGAAAAAACCACCTGGTCTCCTCACATACACCTGCCTCAGCCACGCTTTCATCATCTCCTCATCCATCCAGCCCTTTCATTTGCTTTAAAATCATATGTCATCAGAGCGATGTGTGGTCTCACAGCCAGCTCCCAGATCAGCTTCTCTGATTGGTTGATGCGGCGCTTCCAGCAGCAAAACTTCAATTTTTCCATCTCGAGCAGCAGTAGCGCGTTGGCGGCGCGCTCCCGACGCGCTGCGCCTGCTGCTCAAAACGCGCTGCGGGACCTTTTGCTGCACCTATACGCGCGTCAACCGTTGACTTTGCATGTAAACTCGCTGCTTCTGCTGCACCTGCTGCGTCCGGTTCACAGCGAGCACAGCATTAATTTGTTTCCCCATGTTTTTCACATCAGCTGTGAGATGGGCACGCATGGAGTCACATATTAACAGCGATGGTGTGGTGATGAGTGGAAAAAAACCCACCTGGTCTCCTTACATTCAGCCACTCTTTCATCATCTCCTCAATGAGGTGGTCTCAAAAGTCGCAGTTGCAACACACATAGGGCGCACCGCACCAAAGGGCGCACCGCACATTTTGAGGGGAAAAAAAGACGTTTATGTGCGCCTTATAGTCGTGAAAATACGGTAAGTCTCCAAAAGCCGCCAGTGACACCGTAAAAAGTCGGCAGATTTGTCGCTAGTCGCTTTTTTGAAAAATAGTCGCTGGAGGGGTCTGAAAAGTCGCTCAGTTGGCAACACTGCACCTGCGGCGCTGACTCGCTCTGCCGTATTTTTTTTTCTTCCCCCGTTTCAGTCAAGTGGCAGTGATGACGGCGGCGGCGGATGACGCATTAATCGCGCAACACAACTAATCGATGATGAAATTCATTGCCAACGCTTTTAAAAGTCGATTTTTATCGATTTTATCGATTCGTTGTTGCAGCCCTATTTTGCTTACAAAGATTTCAAAGCCGATTCATGTTGATCCATTTCGGACGCTTTGTAACACCTTTCCAAAAATTTATGTAAACCCGTCAGAAAACGAAAACTTGGGTTACAAACAAAAAAACAGTGTTTTAGCCAAGACAAGTCCGGCTATGGAACGTACACACTGGCTGTGATGTTGGTCTACCCACCACTGTATAATAAGTTTATAAGTGGGGGATCTAGGGGGCGGCTACGTGGGCTACAGCCCCGGATGTTTCCCCCAGAGCCCCAGATCTTCTGAGCTGAGCTGAGTAAAATGTGCAGTAGTGGAATTCACCAGATGGTGGCAGCATGTGCAGGAAAGAAGCCTGTAGCATTCCCACACAGAAGAAGAAGTTGTCACCACTAACTGTTGCTAAACAGACTGATGTCCCAGCATGTGAAGCTCTGACTGACTTCCAGACGTTCTTTGTCCCGGTGTTGTATGAAATTCTGTTCCCCTTGTGTCGGGTGGCGCATTGAAGCCAGAGAGGCGGACATTGAGGATGGGACCATTTTTACTGCGCTGCTGATTGATTTCTCGCTAAAACAACTCCTATAATGATGTCAATGTTGTGACATCCAGTTTAATCAGCAGCCGTTGTTTACAAAATCGTTAAATAAGAAAATAGACGAGGTCCTTTCAAGCTGTTTTGTGTTGAGTTTTCTCCAACTTCTGTCACTTCAGCCTGAGAGAAATAAAAGTCATTTACCAACCTCAGTTTTCCAACTCGTAGTTTGTATTTATCATTGTTCATTAGTGATATAAGATGGAAAAGGATTGATAGCAGGACACAACAATTAAAACTTTATGCAAAGATGAGATTGTAGACCTTCTGGTAAATCCCTTTCTAATGTAAAATATGACAGATTACTGGATTAAGGACATTTCTAGTGTACTACATGCTATCACTCAACAATTTTTAAGAATTTAAAAACAGTTGCTCTGTATTTCCCAAAGATACAGGAGGAGGCGAGGAGAGAATGGATATTTCAGCTCTGAAATAATCTGTTCTCCTCCATACAGTAACATGGGAGAAAATTCATTCACCTGCAAGTCTTTAACTGTGTTTATTCCTCTCTTCATCAACAACCCTGTGGATTTGATCACATGAGATCGTTATTTGCCAAAATTAAAGGACGGGAACAATATATTTTAGCTGACTGAAATAATCTGTCCCCCTTTTATTGTCTTTATGGAATATATTTTCTGTTTAAATGTTAATCTAACAATTAACACATATTCAAAATAAAAGTTAAAAACAAAACCACTGAACTGTGTTTTCCAAATTTAAAGATGTTTCGCTTTCCATCCAGAAAGATTTCTCCATTCAAAAAACCTGAAGCAATGCTACTGCAGACATTATGAATTAAGAATTAAAATACATTTCATAAAGATCATCAAACCAACAGTCATATTTTTTTTTTACTATTTTGGATTTTAAAATATAAAATAAATGTTTCAAACATAAAATATGAAATATAATAGTTTAAAAATTCACAGGATTTGTTTATTTTTTTCCCATGTTATGGGATATATATAATATAGATTATATCAGGTGGCTAAAATATTTGATTTCCCTCTGATAACTTTGGCAAATAATGATCAAATGTCACCAAATCCACAGAGTTTGTTGTTGATGAAGAGAGGAATAAACACAGCTAAAAACTTGCAGTTAAATTAATTCAATCCCATGTTATGGAGGAGAACGGATTATTTCAGGCAGCTGTAATATCCATTCTCTCCTCTCCTCCTCACATATCTTTGAGAAATAAAGAGCAACTGTTTCCAAATTATGTAAAAAAATATGTGTGATAGCATGTAGTATACAAAAATATTTCTTTAATCCTGTAATCTGTCATATTTTACATTAGAACGGGATTTACCAGAAAGTCTGCACTCTCATCTTCACCCTCAGGGCTAAGCCCCTGATCTCCTAGAATCCTAGATCCTCCCCTGAAGTTTACCAAGAAGACTAAATCAAGAACACCAACCAAAATATTTCAAACAACTGGACTCATTATCGCCATATATTTGATGGTATCCATCTACCCGTGCCCAGGCCCGCAACACTTTGAGACGCCAGGAGAGGCTAACTCAAGCACAGAGGAAAAACGCATCATTCATACCTTACACGTGCGTTCAGGTAACGTTATGTCTCTGTTTTCCTCTGCAAAACATCTTCTTCTTCTTCTATTGAGTTTTCTGGCAGTTTGCATCCTGTGTGCATTACCGCCATTAACTGGACGGTCCCAGACATCCATGTATTGTTTACTCTGAACACACATTTACCACATTTGTTCCTCAGTAACTTGACATACAGCAGTTAAGGCAACATGAAAGGGACATTTCATGCATGTCAATATGCTGTAGATAGAGCTGCTGTATCAACAAATCAACAAAAAGGCAGGTACTGTATGTTACATCAAAATCTCCACAAATCTGAAAAGAAGCAACTTAAAAATACATTTTGCTTCCAGTCTGAAAAAGTACAAAACATTTTGTGAGTAGGTTCATACGGGTCATTTCTGGATAGTTTTTAGCTGTTTCATCCCGTGTCTCCTCTCCCCATGACCCCTGGCTCCCTCACTTTGCCCCATTCGGTTTTCAAAACTAATCAGTCTCAGTCGCTCTCGCGTCATCTCGTGCTGCATTCACTGCAGTACGACATTGGAAATTAGCGGTCGGTAATTTATAAGCCTCGCCACCCCTACCACCAACTGGGGTGGCAGCAGGGGTGGCAAGGCTGTCTTTTAGGGTGGAATTTGCCACCCTATGCCACCCCAATAGATCCGCCTATGGCTGGAGGATGGATGCTAAACAGCCCAATGACTGTTTATAAATTAAGTAGAAGAAACTGGATTTTTGCTCTGCTCCTCTTTTAATTATTAAAAAATACCTCAAGCTTTGTGAATGGTCTTTATAATAAAATAATAAACAATTTTTACGATTAAGTAGGATTTCTCTAGATGTGCAGATTGCCACTTCTCTTCAAATTGCTAGCGTGGTATACGGCTCTGATTTAAATCCGGGAGTCAGCTTTCTATAAATAATCATACCTCTTTTTAAGGAGAACTACATGGTCTGATACAATAAACGATGATGATGTAACACTTTCAACAATAGCATCAATTTAAAAAGAAAATGAATAAATTGTAGTCGTCAGCAGGGTTTTTCTGCCACACTTAAGAAATGAATTCAGGGACATACATTTTTATATATGTTCCAGCATCGTCTTATGATGAACAGCTAAAATTAAACCTTTTTTGGGGAAGAAGAACCCAGTTAAGTTCAATTCAAAGGTTGTTTAAAAACGGCCTGGTCAGGGTTATGAAAAGATGCTCTTATTTTTTTTCACACTAAATGCCATATGTCAACCTAAGGTTCAAAGTATAAAGGGATGAATGTGTAGGTCTCTGCACATTTTTTATCTAAGAGAGCATTTAAGGATTCATCTAATGCTACGTTTTTTAATAACCCATTTTACATAACATTCAGCAGTTCAATGGCAGAGGGGAAGAAACTGTTCTGGAATCTGCTGGACCAGCATGAGATGCTACAAAGTCTCTTTCCAGAGGGAAACAGGCAGAGCAGACCATGGTGGGGGTGTGAGGGGTCATTGATGATGTTACGGGCTCGGGACAGGAAAAGCTGGGATGAAATGACTTTAATGGAGGGAAGAGGAGTGTCGTGGGAAAAAAGTATTCAACTATTCATCCTAGTTAAATAAACAGAGATCGATGGATTTCACTCAATCGGCACATTTATTAAAAATCTTTGCAAAGAGAGAACAGTCATCATGAAGCCTTCATGACATAGCATTCTGCTCTGTTCTGATCTGGGCAGGGTTCGTCCCCCCCTACTTACAACAATGGAAAGCAGTCAGAGTCATAAACCTTGAGAAAGAATCTGGATTGTTACGGGAAGAAGCTATGTCTGCTCTACAAACAACATTCTGCAGGGAATGATGTGGCCTTGAGAGAGAAACAGACTGAGTGAAAACTTTTATAGTGAGTACCGTATTTTCACGACCATAAGGCGCACCGGACTAAAAGGCGCACTCTCAGTTATGTGTCCCATTTCTGTATTTAACACACACATAAGGCGCACCGGACTATAGGGCGCGTTTTTTATATACAGGTACAAGTCCTCTACTACCTTTAAATACCTCTACTGCGTATTTAAAAATACAGCGGGGGCAAAACTGAGTATGACTGTGCTTTATTCATGTATTTATTACAAAGTATTAATCAAACCTGGCAGCTGGCCGTGAGACAGAGACATCGCAGATGACACAGCGCTGTGGTCACTCCTAAATTAACTTAAAATCCTGAAACCTGCCGACGGAATATGTTCGCTTTTATTACCGGTATCCTGGTGCCTGCAGCTAAAATTATTTAGATGAAAAACACCTGCCAGCAGCCGCGGTGAACCCCAGGCTGCCCAGCCTACAGGCTGCTGATGAAGAGATTTCTGCTGTCAGCGCACCGCTGGTATGTGGGGGTCTGAGCGCCTCCGACAGAAATAGATAATCTGGATGAACTGACTGCAATTATTAAGTTTTCAGGTGGACTTTCTCACTTAAAAACATATTAAAACTACTTTATTCCCACTGATCACAGCAAATATAGCTGCAAGATTTAGATTATTTAGATGAAAAAACACCTGCCAGCCACCGCGATGAAGAGGAGGAGACGCGCCGGGGATGCTGTTGAATTAAGTTTTCAGGGAGAAAAATACAGCGGGAGCAAAACTGAGTATGATTGTGCTTTATTCATGTATTTATTACAAAGTATTAATCAAACCCATCAAAGTCATCATCCTCTGTTTCTGAATAAAACAGCTGCGCTAAATCAGACATGCCAGTTTCCCCTTCTTCGCTGTCAGTCACTTTCCGTGCAGCGCGGCTCCTCAGAAATAATGCCGGCTTTTGCGAAAGCTTGAACAACAGAGCCAGCAGACACTTTAGTCCAAGCATCTACAATCCATCCGCTAAAGGTGGCGTAATCTGCCCGGCGCTGCCTTCTTATCCTGAAACTGTGGTCTCCGTCTGTCATCCATCGCTCCCACGCCGCTTGCAGCCTTACTTCGAACGGCTGCTTCACACCGATGTCGAGCGGTTGAAGCTCCTTTGTCAGACCTCCCGGGATAACGGCGAGCACAGCGTTCATTTGATTCACCTTTTTTTCACATCGGCTGTGAGATGGGCACGCAGCGATGGTGATGCCTGGAAAAAACCACCTGGTCTCCTCACATACACCTGCCTCAGCCACGCTTTCATCATCTCCTCATCCATCCAGCCTTTTCCATTTGCGTTAATATCATATGTCATCAGAGCGCTGTCTGTCTCGCTGGCAGCTCCCAGATCAGCTTCTCTGATTGGTTGATGCGGCGCGTCCAGCAGCAAAACTTCAATTTTTCCATCTCGAGCAGCAGAAGCGCGGCGCTTAAGATGCTTAAACGCTCCCGACGCGCTGCACCAAAATGCGCTGCGGGACCTTTTGCTGCACCTATATGCGCGTCAACCATTGACTTTGCATGTAAACTCGCTGCTTCTGCTGCACCTGCTGGGTCCGGTTCACACCGATGTCGAGCAGCGTTAATTTGTTTCCCCATGTTTTTCACATCAGCTGTGAGATGGGCACGCATGGAGTTACATATTAACAGCGATGGTGAGGGGTGGAAAAAAAACACCTGGTCTCCTTACATTCAGCCACTCTTTCATCATCTCCTCAATGAGGTGGTCTCAAAAGTCGCAGTTACAACACACATAAGGCGCACCGCACCATAGGGCGCACCGCACATTTTGAGGAAAAAAAAAGACGTTTAAGTGCGCCTTATAGTCGTGAAAATACGGTAATTATGAATATTAATATATAATAGAAGAAAGATATAAATTTTCCCACAACAAGGAGCCCCGATGATCTACTCTGCTGTTCTCACCACTATTCTCAACTTCTTCCATTCTGAGGCGCTGCAGCCTCCACACCACACAGAGAGACAGCAAGTCAGAACGCTCCATACCTTGATGAATCAGCAACAGACCGCCTCTACAGCTGAGCTGTTGATGACCAGTGGAGCGTGTTTAGGCCGGTTCTTCCTGAGGTCCAAGATGATCTCCTTCGTCTTCTCCACGTTCAGGATCATGCTGTAATCTTTGCACCAGTCCACCAGCTGCTCCACCTCCTCTCTGTAGTTCTGATCGCTTTCATCCCTGATGAGTCCCACCACCGAGGTGTCGTCTGCAAACTTCACGATGTGATTGGTGGTGAACCTGAGGACGCAGTCATGTGCCATCAGGGTGAACAGCAGGGGGCTCAGGATGCAGCCCTGAGGGGAGACTGTGTTTAAGATGATGACATCAGAGGTGTTCTGTCCGACCTGGACTGAATGAGATCTAGGCTATAACTACTTTAAGCATCAACATGTATGTTAAGTCCCTAACAGCAACCCTCCACTTGTTGTTAGTCCCTGTCTCGTCTAATTGTTTGGCTTTATTTATAAAGCTCCTTATAGAAAATACATCGTCATTTCAAGGCACTTTATATCATACTTGCCCTATATTTACAATATGAAATGACATTATTTATGTATCACAAACATTTCAAAATGACTATCCTATCCCTTTTCCCATAGGATCTATATCTGATTTCATAAATAATGTTGTAATTTGATGAATACCTTGATGAATTATATGATTTATGTAATATACAAAAAAAAAACTCCCATACTCCCATATATATATATATATATATATATATATATATATATATATATATATATATATATATATATATATATATATATATATATATATATATATATATATATATATATATATATAGTAGTTTTTATTTTTGTATATTACACAAATCACATGATTCATCAAGGTATGGAAATGTATATATAACTTATATATATAACTGAGTTTTCTACAGATGTCTATTTTTATTGGTTCTACAGTAGTGAAACTTTGTTTGTTCATTTCATTTTATTTTTTAGATGTATATGAAATGAAAACATCACCAGAATACACAGATTCAATCAAACAGTTCTACCATTTCTATTTCGCCTTGCTTATTCATGACAGATTTGGCTCCAGCCAGTGACGAATCCCATCACGATGTCGTTTATAACGTCTTAAATCTGTTCGGGCTTTTTTATTTCCTCTTTCTCGGGCAGGGTGGAATAAATAAGAAGAGAAAGTTTATGTTTATTTTAATTTCAAGAGGAGAGGACGCGTCTTCTAGAAAATTCATGAAAATCCTCCACAAAATCTTTACTGCAGAGCGGGACACGAGTCCCTGCCTGTTAGAGAACTGTATGGCAGGCCATTTTGACATTTATTAGCTTGAACGAATATATATTCCAGGTGTTTCAAACGCATTTCTTTCTAGTCAAAATGAACATTTCAGATATCTGTAATGCAATTCTTACTAGGACAAATTACGTCACTTGTCCCATTCATGCGTATTGGGCTTTTACTTCCAGATATCTAAAATAACGTTCTTCCTATCAAAAATAAACATTCTTCCTATCTAAAATGAATTCTGACTAGGATGAAATCTAATTTCAGATCTCCACAATAGAGTTATTGATCATAAGTCATTATTACTGCTTTGGATATCAAAAATGAATATAACATTACAGATATCTAGAAATCCAATTCTTGACATTTAAAATATATTTCTGTGAGTACATATATAATTACAGATATCAACTAGTTATTTAACAACTAGTTAAATTAGAATTCCAGATTTCTACATTTTAATAATGCCTATCTAAAATCTTGTTTTAGATACTTTCAAAATGACATTACAGTGACATTACTCCTATCTGAAATATCTGAAATACAAACATTATATGTTAAAACGGTCACCTAAAATAAGTAAAGATTTGTATGTATCTGAAATTCATTTTTAAACATCCAGAACGTTTATTTTAGATAGGAGTAATGTTATTTCGGATATCTAAAAGTAACGGCCCAATACAGATGAATGGGGAAGAGTGACTAGTAACAATTACATTTCAGATATCTGAAATCATGTTTTTGGCAGCCTGAAATGTAATTTTTGCTAGCAAAAATGTAATGTAGGATATCTATATTTACAATTCTGCCTAGTAGGAATGTAGTTTTCACTAGGAATAATCTTATTCTAGAGATCAACAAATGGAACAATAGAGAGGACAGCGCTCCTAATAAATGCCAAAACGGCCTGCCAAAGCACAGCTCTATTACAAAGACAGACCAAAGTCCTCCTCTGGTCTGCGAACCATAGATATCCATAATAAAGGCTAGATGTCTTACGGCGGAGTCTCAAACGTCATCACCGGCGGCCATCTTGCCTCAGGCAGGCTTTCTGGTTTGCTCTGTGGTACCTAATGTAAGGTGAGTGATCAGCACGAACACAAATACTCTTATCTCATTGAATTCTTGACGGATTTACAAACAGTTTGGTTTCTTACAAACATTATGAACGTGGCTATAATTCTTGATGCTTGAACATGTCGAAATTGCAGATTTTCTTGTCGAAAAATGACTTAATCGTGCAGCATAGTTGTGCATCACGGCTACTTGCGCAAGTTATCAAGGCTGAGACTATTGGTCAATTATATAGGTTTTACTGACACCAATAACAATTGTATGACAATTAATCTTTGGTGTAAATTACAATCTTTGTGGATGTGGTTGTAGTTATTAGTTGGCTAATAACAATAATCTGAGTGCTGTTGTATTTTCATTATTAGCCTAACGTTAGCTGGCTAATAACAAGAAGCTGCAAAGTGAGACCTAACGTTAGTAAGTTAGCAGCTAACGTTACAGTTTAGCTAGCTGCTAACGTTAACCAGCAACTTTACATCAGTGGAAGAGGCAGAATTGCACATGATTTCCAATCGATTTGGTTTGTCAAAACATCTTACATTATGTTACAGGAATTTGCTGGGTTTATTAAAAGGAAGATGCCAGGCTTTTGCTATGACATAATAGTATTACAAGATTGTTGTTGACTCAAAGCTTTTATAAGTTTGTATTAGTTTCATTTGGACAACTTTTTATAAGTAGTTTAGTGTGGTTGTGTTATTTTCAAGTGCATACATACATACATACAATTACCCCAAACAAATTTCATTTAGGTGTGTCTTTTTGTGCTTATCCTTAATGTTGAAAGAACGAAAAAGGGTTGGAAATGTTCACAATAATTTATACATCTGGGAACATTTCTCACGTTTTTAAGGTTTCCCAAAAACAGAGAGATGAGGAGGCTGTGGGAACTTGCCCTAAGAAGGGACGGTTTGTTGCAAATGACAGGCGTCTTCACTGCACTTCAGGAGTGAGGATTTTGACTGAACAGGGCAGACTGTCCGACTTAAAGATGGTGTTGTGCCAAACATTTCAGCTCATCTTCAAAGGGCATGTGTATCATTTAAATTTAATCACATATTGATATACCAATCTTATATACTGTGAATTGTTGTTGGTCACTTTTGTTTTTGTTTCTGCAGGTTATATAATGTGTAAGCAGGAGGAGAAGATCTTCCATCCCCGTTTGCTGACATTCCTGCGCTAGTACATGACCACAGCTACCTTCCTGTCCACTTTGATTGCCTTGTGGACAACGCTCTCTTGTACATTACACAGAAGCTCAATAAAACCTTCCCTTTCAAAGGGCATTAGGCAAGCTATGTTTTTTGGGTCATTTTTTAAATCTCTGTCTTCCATGTGTATACCATCACAGTAGTGTAGGTGGGGATTTAACAATAATATTCATATTATAAAAGTATGTATGTAAATATATATAAATTAGGACTGTGAAATAATTAATCACACCCAAATAAAAGTGATATATATATATATATATATAGATATAAAGATCTTTATATCTATATATATATATAGATTTATTTATCTATATATATATATCTATATATAAAGATATATTTATATCTAAATCTATATTTAGATAGATTTATATATATTTCTATATATATCTATATAGATATCTATACATAGATATCTATCTATATAGATAGATAGCTATATATAGAAAGATATCTATATAGATATAGATCTATATAGATATCTATATATAGATATATATATCTATATCTAGATATATATATCTATATATAGATATATATATCTAGATATAGATATATATATCTAGATATAGATATATATATCTATATCTAGATATATATCTATAGATATATATCTATATATACACTATATTGCCAAAAGTATTTGCTCACCCATCCAAATTATTGGAATCAGGTGTTCCAATCACTTCCATGGCCACAGGTGTATAAATTCAAGCACCTAGGCATGCAGACTGTTTTTACAAACATTTGTGAAAGAATGGGTCGCTCTCAGGAGCTCAGTGAATTCCAGCGTGGAACTGTGATAGGATGCCACCTGTGCAACAAATCCAGTCGTGAAATTTCCTCGCTCCTAAATATTCCACAGTCAACTGTCAGCTGTATTATAAGAAAATGGAAGTGTTTGGGAACGACAGCAACTCAGCCACGAAGTGGTAGGCCACGTAAACTGACGGAGCGGGGTCAGCGGATGCTGACGCGCATAGTGCGAAGAGGTCGCCAACTTTCTGCAGAGTCAATCACTACAGACCTCCAAACTTCATGTGGCCTTCAGATTAGCTCAAGAACAGTGCGCAGAGAGCTTCATGGAATGGGTTTCCATGGTCGAGCAGCTGCATCCAAGCCATACATCACCAAGTGCAATGCAAAGCGTCGGATGCGGTGGTGTAAAGCACGCCGCCACTGGACTCTAGAGCAGTGGAGACGCGTTCTCTGGAGTGACGAATCGCGCTTCTCCATCTGGCAATCTGATGGACGGGTCTGGGTTTGGCGGTTGCCAGGAGAACGGTACTTGTCTGACTGCATTGTGCCAAGTGTAAAGTTTGGTGGAGGGGGGATTATGGTGTGGGGTTGTTTTTCAGGAGCTGGGCTTGGCCCCTTAGTTCCAGTGAAAGGAACTCTGAATGCTTCAGCATACCAAGACATTTTGGACAATTCCATGCTCCCAACTTTGTGGGAACAGTTTGGAGCTGGCCCCTTCCTCTTCCAACATGACTGTGCACCAGTGCACAAAGCAAGGTCCATAAAGACATGGATGACAGAGTCTGGTGTGGATGAACTTGACTGGCCTGCACAGAGTCCTGACCTCAACCCGATAGAACACCTTTGGGATGAATTAGAGCGGAGACTGAGAGCCAGGCCTTCTCGTCCAACATCAGTGTGCGACCTCACAAATGCGCTTCTGGAAGAATGGTCAAAAATTCCCATAAACACACTCCTAAACCTTGTGGACAGCCTTCCCAGAAGAGTTGAAGCTGTTCTAGCTGCAAAGGGTGGACCGACGTCATATTGAACCCTATGGATTAGGAACGGGATGTCACTTAAGCTCATATGTGAGTCAAGGCAGGTGAGCAAATACTTTTGGCAATATAGTGTATGTTGCCATTCAGTACACTGAGTTTTAATAGCATATATTGATTTAACATAGATACCTTGTCCATGTGTATATTTATTGCACCTGTATGTTCTATTCAATGTTCTTTTCATATGAAATTCCATGGTTATAATTATTCATAAGTGTGCAGTGTCATAACTACATGTCTGACTTTTGTTTAACAAACCAAACAGTTTGAGAATCGTTAGACAATTGAGGAAGTTATGGTTATTTCAGTACATGCGCCTTTAAAACACAATGTTACGAATGAGCGATATATTAACTTTAGTTTATTACAAAAGTGTACTGTAAATTGTTAAACTTCAAATATAAAAAGTGAAATCTAGTAAATAATTAAACAATGTAGGAAGCCATATAAAAAATGTAATAGCCTTAACATATGCAGTGGAGATAAATTATACTAAATTCAATAAAAAATTAAAAATGAGGCTCAATATTAGCAGGTTAGCTGCTAATATTGATGTTTCTTGTTAAGCAGCATTCATCATGATTAATTGTTAGCTACTGTATGTCCCTTTGGAGTCTGTGACAATACAGTAAGTCAGTAGGTAAAATGCTCTTACCACTGTCTTTCTTTCGTTTTTCCTCTTTTTCTTTTCTCTGTCTCTTTTTTTCTGCCCCACTGGGATAACTCCTCTTCATGACTCTCTCATGGAAGGTTGGGAAGGTTTACCATAAAAGTTCACCTTTTGCAGAGTCGCGCCAGCAGCGTCAGATGCAGGCTGAAGGCATGGGGTGGGGGCCTAACAAGGGGGTTTTTGACTACGGTGTCATTTCATTGTAAAGTAAATCCCCAGTCTTGTCGTTGCTGTGAAGTACAATTTGTCAGCCATTGGGGGCCCCCTAGAGGCCGGGGCTCCAAGCAACTGCCTGGCTTGCCTGTCCACAATCAGAATCAGAATCAAGTTTATTGCCAAGTAGGTTTGCACTTATAAGGAATTTGACTTGGTGTTGTTGGTGCAGACAAAAAACAAAACAAAATAGCAAAATAAGATAGAATATATATAATATATATATATATATATATATATATATATATATATATATATATATATATATATATATATATATATATATATATATACACAGAAGCTATATACAAACAGTAGACTGCGTTAATGTAACGCAGAAATCCTGAATGGGGGAGAGAAACACAAGCCCCGCCCCTGGTGACGTCAGATGAGGGGCGTGGTCTGTGACGTCAATTCACATTCCAAGCAGACTAACAGTAGACTGCGTTAATGTAACGCAGAAATCCTGAATGGGGGAGAGAAACACAAGCCCCGCCCCTGGTGACGTCAGATGAGGGGCGTGGACTGTGATGTCAATTCCATTCCAAACAGACTATAGCATCATTCTGCAGTGGACTGCAGTGAGAACACTAGGACTTTTTTACACAGGTGAGTTCAGCAATACATATATTTAATGAATTCAGGATTAAAACCACAAACCAAAGGAGAAAAGGAAACCTGGCTTGGTGTCTTGTCACCAGAAATGGAACCTGTATGGGCAAAAGGAGGAACAAGTAAGTTACCCAAGGGCACACGGGTTGAAATATTAGTGGAAAACCAGTCTGGTTTAACTTTAAATTTGGAAACCATTAAAACAGAACTGGACCGATTGTTTGAAAAACTCAAAGAGACATATGAATCTGAAGAGTTTTTGGACAAGAAAATTCTCAAGATGACAGCTTGTGGAGAATGCCAAAGGTTTGCCAAAAAAATGACAACCAAGATATACTTTCAACTGAAGCACCTTACCAACAAGCTGGTGCCTGTTTATATGGACGTTAAAAATCTGTCCTCGTCTAGCAGCGATGAGATAAACGATGCGAATGGGAGCTTGAAGAAGTCCGACTCTTCATCAAACCTTTACAAAATCGCAAGGAAAATATCCGAAACATTTACAAAGGTATTATTTAATAGAATGGTGAAATCAAAAGACAAGTGTAAAAGCCAAGAATTACACGGTGTAGTGAGGGAATTACAAAAAGAGGTTTCTGAAATCCCCACCATACTGGAATGCCTAAATTTTGACTCAAATTTATGCAATGATGGGCTTTCCAGATCAGTTCCTCCAACACCATGTCATTCCCCTAAGGAAGATGCACACAAGTCTTCTCTTCTAGAAGATTGTCCTCCAAATGAAACTTTAGCGAGTATGATCATCAAAGCATTTCAAGACAGCCGACCAGATATAGCTGGCTATCTTTCACATGCTTTGGTTAGCTCAGACAAAAGTTATCAGGAAGATGACAGGCTTTATCAAATTTTACCAGGAACATCTGGCAAATATGTTACCTCTGAATCCCAACAAATAGAGAAGAGGTACACCAAGCAATTTCAAGACAGCATGCCAGAAGTAGAGCCTGAAAAACCTGCTAACCATTTTATTAGTACAGATATGAGTTATCATGAAAATGACAGGCTTTACCGAGTAATGTCTGTACCCTTTCGCCAACATGTTACCTTTACCCCCCACCAAATAGAGAACAGATACACCAAGCTATTTCAAGATGGCATGCCAGAAGTAGAGCCTGATAAACCTGCTAATCCTTTTATTTGTACAAACATGAGTGATCATGAAAATGGCAGGATTTACCGAGTAATGTCTGTACCCCTTGGCCAACATGTTACCTTTACCCCGCAACAAATAGAGAAGAGATACACCAAAGAATCTCAAGACAGCCATCCTGAATTAGCTACTAAAAAATCTCCTAATCCTTTTATTAGCTCCAAAATAAGCGAGAGCCCATTGAAATCAGCCACCCCAAAATCTAAGAAGGTTGAGAAGCATAAACTTAATCCTTTTGAGAGCAGTGACTTCAGTGATGAGCAAAATAGGCCATCAAAATTAGCCTCCAAACAACCTACGAAGGTTAAGGAGCATAAACTTAATCCTTTTGAGAGCAGTGACTTCAGTGATGAGCAAAATAGGACATCAAAATTAGCCTCCAAACAACCTAAGAAAGTTAAGAAGCATAAACTTAATCCTTTTGAGAGCAGTGACTTCAGTGATGAGCAAAATAGGACATCAAAATTAGCCTCTAGACAACCTGAGAAAGTTAAGAAGCATAAACTTAATCCTTTTGAGAGCAGTGACTTCAGTGATGAGCAAAATAGGCCATCAAAATTAGCCTCTAGACAACCTAAGAAAGTTACGAAGCATAAACTTAATCCTTTTGAGAGCAGTGACTTCAGTGATGAGCAAAATAGGCCATCAAAATTAGCCTCTAGACAACCTAAGAAAGTTACGAAGCATAAACTTAATCCTTTTGAGAGCAGTGACTTCAGTGATGAGCAAAATAGGCCATCAAAATTAGCCTCTAGACAACCTAAGAAAGTTACGAAGCATAAACTTAATCCTTTTGAGAGCAGTGACTTCAGTGATGAGCAAAATGGGCCATCAAAATTAGCCTCCAAACAACCTAAGAAGGTTGAGTATAAGTTGCTATGCGTCTCCTGCAAGTGTTGTGTTGAAATTTCTGAGCTCTCAGACTCACTTCGCTGCTCATCGTGCATACACAGAAGCATCTTAAAACTAGTTTCTGCTGTGATTGATAGGCTGATAGAAAAATACCCCAGTGAATCTAGAAGCCAGTTGCTGGTGGAGAATTCTGATGAAATTAAAAAAGAAATCTGTCTCTACTTGATATCTAACTATGGTATCATGAAATACATTGACTTAATCGAACAAGTAGACACTGAGGCTCTTGCAAAGAAGGTGCATACCCATCTTCTTGGGATTTACAAGAAACCAAAAGACTTGATCAGAGAAGCAGTAAGACCACAGGAATGGTTTCAAGAGGACGTCTTGATGTTTGTGCTAATTGAACTTGCACACAAAAGAACATATAAGGAGAAAGGCCCGTTTAAAAAGATGTTTTCTCAGTTCGTAAAACTCTTCCGATGTAAGTAAGTGGATTTATGATCATTGTGATTGAGGCACACAATTGATGTTAGACCTCAGCTGTGTTGGACCTTTGTTTTCTTAAATAAAATCAGAGATTGGAGGTTTGCAAAATTAGAAAAGCATGAAAAAAAAGTATTACTTTTACTAGCTTTCTTTCTTTCTGTCTGTCTAGCATGCATGGGTTCTCTCCGGGTTCTCCGGCTTCCTCCCATAGTCCAAAAAGATGTCTGTTAGGTTAATTGGCCTTTCTAAATTCTCCTTAGGTGATTTATGATCATTGTGATTGAGGCACACAATTGATGTTAGACCTCAGCTGTGTTTGACCTTTGTTTTCTTAAATAAAATCAGAGATTGGAGGTTTGCAAAATTAGAAAAGCATGAAAAAAAAGTATCTTTTCCTAGCTTTCTTTCTTTCTGTCTGTCTAGCATGCATGGGTTCTCTCCGGGTTCTCCGGCTTCCTCCCATAGTCCAAAAAGATGTCTGTTAGGTTAATTGGCCTTTCTAAATTCTCCTTAGGTGTGAGTGTGCGTGAATGGTTGTTTGTCCTGTTTGTTTCTGTGTTCCCCAGCGAAGGAATGGCGACCTGTCCAAGGTGTACTCCGCCTCTTGCCCGTAGTCTGCTGGAGATAGGCACCAGCACCCCTCGCCACTCCGCTTGGCATAAGCTTGATGGAAAATGGATGGATGGACAATGACATATAATGATGATTTATTTCAATGAAGATTAAGAAAAAACTAGATGACTAGATGATAAAATAAGAATGGACAGACTGCACACAATAATGACAGGAACGCAAGAGAAACAGCATGAGAGGCCCATTTTAATATATTTTGAGAGGTGATTGTCTCATTCCCTGTCCCTGGTGTCTGCATCCAGTCAAAAACATTCTGTTCCACATGCTTTGATTCATCACTGGAAGTATTTTCAGCTCATGGTTGAAGCTTTACATCAACTGCCCTCTGGTGAAGAAACCCTGCAGCTTTACTTCACATCTTTGGAAGATGTATATATAAGAAAATATAAATAAAGCAGCGTACAGGATTGCTCTGTATAAAAAACAATCAAAGCATAACATTAGGACAAACAATAGCAGGTGATAATATTGTCTAATCTACTAATTCATAAGAATTCCAAAAGTTATTCTCAAACTACAAAAAACAAAAATATTTACTTTCAGCTAAATAATACAAAACTTTATTTGTTTTAAATATACACCCTTTACAATTTTAGTTTTACTTAAATCAAATCCTTTAAATGTTATAAAACAATTTCATGCACGCCTTTACCGAGCTACAACAATAACCCAAAGCACACATTTAAATCTACAAAAGAACAGCTTCACTGGAATAAGACTGAAGCCTTGGAATGGCCCAGCCAGAGTCCAGACCCGAGTCCCATCAAAGATCTGTGTGGTGATCTGAAGAGGGCTGTACAGAGGAGATGCTCTCACAATCTGTCAATTTGTTTTGGTGTTAAAACAGAAAAGTGGGCAAATATTTCCACATAAAGATGTGCCACACTGACAAGCATCTTACCAAATAAAACTAAGTTCTGTAATAACAGCAAAAGGTACTATTCGTTTAAGTAGGGTTGCCATCTCTTGGAAATGGAAATAAGGGATGCGTGGGTCCTAGAGAAACTTCATTGTCGCGGGGGTCTGGGGTCCTCCCCCAGAAAATTTACTACTAGTATTGGTCTGTGAGGCAGACACCTTGTCTACTTTTAAGGCTAGGCTTAAAACTTTACATTTTGATAAAGCTTATAGTTAGTGTGGCTCAGGTTATCCTGAGCTATCTCTATAGTTATGCTGCTATAGGCTTAGACTGCTGAAGGACATAGGGACCCCTATTTCATCCTTCTGCTTCATTCTATCTCTACGGTATTTAGAGAACGTGTCCTTCTGCAGGGTCCAGCAGAGGAACAACATCAGGTGGCATTCGTCAGCCGTAAACTCTTCCCAAGGGAAACTCGCTATTCTAAAGTGGAGAAAGAGGCCCTAGCAATTAAGTGGGCCCTTGATTCTTTAAAGTATTACCTCCTGGGAAGAGTTTACCCTGCAGACTGATCATAAGGCCCTCCAGTGGTTGCAGCGGATGAGGGATACAAATGGCCGCATCACGCAATGGTACCTGGCTATGCAACCTTTCCGCTTCACTGTGGAACACATCCCGGGCAAATGTAACCTGACGGCAGACTACCTCTCTCGCTGGGGTTGTGAGGACTCTGAAGGGAGGGGGAGTGTGATGGCTGCATGTACAACCACACAAATGGTCTGGTAATTCTTTCATTAAATCTTCTATTTTATTGTACTGGATTTCCTTTTTTTCTACTTTGATTTGGCATATGTTAACTATTTGGGTGCACACATTTAGTTGACTCATTTTGTCATTTCTTGCTTTTTGGTTTTCTGTACATTAATATATTTTTCATTTGAGTTGCCAGTTCCTGGGAGGCTGTCATGAGTAAAGCCAGTAAAGGAAAGGAGACCCCAGCTGCAAAGTATCTCCTCATTGACATGGAGGCCTAGTTGGACTCTTCCACTTGCATTTAGAAGGGGTGTAGAAAGGGTTTAGGTTTCTGTATTTGGTTTTGTTTTCTATAGTAACACTTGGAAAATTTTATATTTAAGTCCTCTTCTTCATAGGTTGCTAATTAAGTATGATGTTGATTAGTTTTGTCTTTTGTTGTAGTTTTGTTTAGGAAAATGTATTTTAAGTTTCCCTCTTGTTTCAAAATGGTCAGATCAACCAGTATATATATATGTTTCCCCTGTGTATCAATTAGGTAGGTCTTTTCCTGTGTCAGCTTTGGATTATGCACATTTTTGTCATTTGTTTTCCTTGATGGGCCCAGTGTTGTTTGAACTTTTGAACTTTATTTTTTTGCAAAATAAATTTGTTACCATTTTTTTCATCAAGACTTCCCTGTGCTTCTCTGATTTTTTGGCTCGGTCCCTCACAGGTATTATCAGATGTCTTAGACAGGGATCATCACAAGCACAATGTAACAGAGATAAAAAGTAAACAAACAAAGCTTTAGCATGGGCATTTGTTTTCTCAAGGTGCACATGCAAAATACATATCAGTGTTAAATTAGCATCCTCTACCCCATTTGAGCCATGACAGGCAAATCCCAGGGTCTCCATGAGATTGTGGGTTTGACAAACAATCCCAAAAAAGGTTTGCAGAGAGCTATATACAATACATACAATAGAGATGAGTCCTTGATCAGACCTGGAGAGGGGTTTTAGGGCTTGTGAGGGTCACTACTCGCCCAACATGTTGGTTTGGGTGAGGAAGCAATGTGAACGCACTGCTCCTCAGGCGCCGTACAATGGCAGACCACTGCTCCCCAAGGGGATGTGTTAAATGCAGGGTAAAATTCATGCTCTGTACTTGTGACAGTGTAATGACAATAAAACGCTAAAAAAAAAGATAAAAAGAACTATTTACAATAGGGGTGAGTCCTTACTCAGAGTTGGGGGTGGGGGTCAGGGGCCGTGAGGGTCACTAGATCCCTAGTTCTTCCTCAACGGGTGGGTTGGGTGGGGAACTGGGGTACTTGTAGGTTTTGAGGGTCCAGAGACCTGATGTCCTTCCGCTGTGGGGTAGGGGACTGGGGCAGGGGTCATGGGGGTCGGTGGGGTAGGGGACTGGGGCAGGGGTCATGGGGGTCGGTGGGGTAGGGGACTGGGGCTACACCTTGCCAAACCCCAGTGACCCTATGATTGCGTCACGCATCATGTCTCTGAAGTCCTCCTCGTCCTCCATACCCCTTGGTAGGGTAAGGGTAAGGCTACAAGTTGATGCGTACGGGAGGCGCCTCCCCCCTGGATCCTGGTCAAAAAAATCTATTTAGCAGTTTTCCGGAAAGCCAAGGGGAGGGAGAGTGTCAGCTCCCGTCACAAAGACCAGGAGGTCTTCAAATTTGATGTCCACTGTTCCCTCTGCAAACACAAAAGTAATGAATTACATTCACAGTCCATTATTTTTTGCCATTTAATTTTTAAGCTGCAGAAATTACGGAAGATGAACAGTATGATTGTCTGTCTGTATCTCCAAAATCCATGAGGCATTTTTTCAAAAATCAAAGCACAAAAAAAGACTTGCAGTTCAGCAGAATAATGTGGACTGTCAACAGATGGTTTGACAGACTATACGCCTGTTGACCGAGTAATTACTGCTCCTACAAACATCTGGCAATCATAACAGCTTATTTTCTGACTGATACTGAAAAAGACTGCACACACCTTGAATGGCCACCAGCCAGTGCTGAAAGAGGTACAGCGTCTTCTCCTCCTCTTCATAATTGATGTGGCCAGCATCACTCCTCACCTTCTCAAAGAGCCTCAGCATCACTTGACGGCCCAGTTTCTCATCGCTGTTGACGAACAATGGCTCGAACTGCCGCCAATTGAGGCTTATCAAGTCCCACAGTCGCCCACAGGAATTAATGCCGTCTTTGAACTGCGTTATCATGCTGGCCTCTCTTGGAAGACAATTGGGAGAAATAGGGAAGACATTCTGGAGTTATGATGCGTTCACATACCAGACGTTTTATTAGTAACTTAGTTTTATAGATAATTACTTATTAAAAATGTGTTTTCTAACGGTGATTTCTGTCCCTGACTAAATATTCCAGAAAAAAATGTGTAAACATGAAACACAAATGAAAACACTATTTCTTGTTTTCTGTATTTACCATGCATGTCTACCTGAACTGAGAAGTGTCTTGAACATTTTGCATTTTATATTGTTTTCCGAAAGTATTTTATACCAAACTAAATCACTGTAGTCTGCAGTTCAAGATAGGCTCTGTCTATGCACCCTGATGTTCTATCTCTCCGGTTCTTGTCCCTGAAGAAAGATTACTCGGGACAAAATCTTTAAACACTTGATAACTTATATGTATTAAATAACCAGAAGACATGACAACAGATTCTGGTAAAAATCTTACTCAGATCAGAGAAATTGCTAGGAGTTTACAGAAGGCAGCTGCTCAAATCAGGGTTCACCTCCCTGGAAGTGGCCCAGATTAACAATCAAAAAGTCATTTATACATCTCCAGTCTGCCTCATCCTCAAAGTTTACATCATAGATGTTAGCAGATGATTACACATCCATGGCTCCAGCCTTATCCAAATATTACACTTCGTTCTTAGCTGAAGGACGCCGCTCTCATTCAATTTCCAAATCTTTGTCACTTCTAAATTGAAGATAAAAACTGTATATCGAGACAGAGGAACTGTCCTAATTAATTTAAAACATCAGTTCTGACATGCATCAGGAAGCCAATACCAAGGTTTAATAAACTCACACGTCCAATAATAATAATTATCCTAACACTACAGTTAGCAAAATTCTGTGGCATTACGTGACCGTATATGCAAAATTTTCAAATTACATGAGTATAGGATAAAAAAATGACGCTTTTAAATGTGGGGACAGAGAACAATAGTAACTTCTCAAATATAGATTACAGAAAGCAATAAACACAGCAAAAGCAAATTACACAAACAAACTTGAAAAAAAACCACGTTATGATAACGTTAAGTGGGTCTGGCGGGGCCTTCAGGAAATTATGATCTACAAAACCAGACATTATATTGAACTGTGATCCCTCCCTACCTGAGCAGCTTAATGGCTTTTCTGCTGTTTCAATGCCAGTTGTGCACAAACAAGTGTCCTCCTTCACCCACTGGGGTTGTGCCACACTCAACCTCCTCTTCCCATCTCGGAACATGAGGTGCTCAGACTGCTACAGCGGCAGAACACCAACTAGATAGCTGGCCCACTCTTAAGAAATGTGCTAATTTACTCACTGCTGACCTCAGCCACATTTTTAACTTGTCTCTTAACTGTGCCACTCTACCTGCATGGTTTGAATCAGTTAAGATCATTTCAGTACCCATTTGTTGTAATTTAACTTTCAGACAAATTTCTTAATAAAACGATAGAGCCATTAACTTCATTCTAACACGTCGGAGCACGTCGACAGTTTCTTTATTCAACTTATGGTTCACATAACATCACAGCAAACATCACCTGTCTTAATGATTATAGATCTTTCACTCAGGGGTGTCAACCCCTGGTTTAGTCACTTGCTGCTAAACTTCCTGACTGACAGAACACAATTTGTTAAAATCCAGAACAATATTTCACCTACTAAGGTCCTTAACAGTGGCACTACACAAGGTTCTGTATTGTCACCCCTGTTCATCTCTGCATACACTAAGGTCACCATATTTCTAAAATCTTATCAGAGGTCATTTCCAGTTTGTCCATAAAAATAAATACATATCATCAGAATTCAAATAGGAAAAGGGGAGAGTAACGCTGTGATCCATTTTTACACATTTATTATTTTTGAAATAACAGGGATATCAACTATATCTGTACAACCCATGCACTTAAATTATGTCATTGCACTTTTCAATGTTTTCTTTGCAATGTCATCCCCTGTGCATTTATGTATGTATCCTCTGCCCCTAACCCCCCCATCACACCACTTTTTTTATGGTTTTTAGTTGTATTGCCTTATGTGTATGAGCAAACGTGTATGAGCACTACAAAAAAACACTCCTAAAAACTGTATTTTTGTATTGCTGATATGGCTAAATAGACTTATCTTGAACATTTAATGCCTGAGTGACAACACCACATCTATAGTTCCTTGAATGCAGGCTCAAACCCAATACAGTAGGATATCGGTAGTACAATAACTTATTGTTACCAGTGGAAGATGAAGTGAGCCACAATTCTTTGGGACACCCTAGGCAGGTCCGAAAGGGTGGCGCTATATATAGCGGGCACACCACATTCGGCTATCCAGTCCCCCCGACTAGACTTCAGGGCATGCAGCTCCTCTGAAGAAGAGCACCTTTGGATCTGTAAAAAGTCAGAATGTGGGGCAGGGTATAAATTAACGAAGAAGGGTAGCAGATTACTTCTTTCGTTCTACTAAGTGTTATTTCATCAAAAACGCATGCAGTATCTGCATTATTGAAATAACCAAGAAAACAGCAATTTCATTAAGACGAAGTATTTTTTCGTAGAGGTTCGATCACACCAAAAAAGTTGACAATGTAGTCACCGGCTCGATACAGGCACGGGCATCCTCCTCCAGGCACGCCAGGTGAAGATATTCAGCGTCCCATGGCTGGCCACACATGAGCCTGTAAAGGGCAGGGAGCAAGCATCGGAGGCCTGGACCACTGTGGATCACGGACCAGGCCATCAGCTTGCCTGCAAGATAATATTTATGGCCCTCCAACGCCTGCAGGTCGTAGCTAAACAGCATCTTTCCTGGCATGCCCTCAAAGACGCCCAGAGATCCTGAGACTTCCATCATGAGAAGTCTGCAGAACATAATAAGGGAACATGGTTTGATTTAGCATACATGTACATTTCCTTCCACAAAACCAATTAGATGATAAGTAACTGATGGATTGCATTGTGGTGATTTGGCCCGACATGAAAAATAGCACACCATGCTTATTATATGCTTACTACTGGGTCTTGTCGGGCTGGGGATCCCAACAGGATGACATCCCCCTCATCCTGCTCCTCCCCCTGGAGGTCCTCCATAAAGTCTTCTCTAAAAAAATTAGAGACATTCACAAACAGATAATGAATGTCCCTGACTTTGTCATATTCAACATGGCAGTAACATATTTTACGGTAAAGCATTTTGAATTGACAGTATTACAAATTGTATGTTAGCACCACAATAAAATCAAATATGCTGCCCCTGTTTTATTTTTTTTATGACAAAATGTTTTATTAGTTTCTGTCTTCATCCAAGAACAAAATGTCTCAATATTTAGCCCCCCGATCCCACAATGTGTGATTTTCATGACTTCATCTTTATTTTTATATTTTTTCAAAAACGATGCATCTTTGAAGGAAGACAGGCAAAACGAACATAAGTTGCAACTTTTGGGGTGACAACTTAAGTTTGGCAAGCTGCAGGCCAAACGTAAAACGTCATTATTTCTGTCAAAGCCTGACCATTCCTGATTGGTTTGACGCTACCCATTTGGCTGTACAACCATGTAAAGAGGTATGACTAGTGCATTAGAAATATGTGGGAAAGTTATTCAATGTGGTCGTTTACCCTATGAAGGGTTAATAAAAATGTACCTGACGACTGGCATTGCCAACTGAGGCGGCGGCTGGACAGTGGGCTCCTGCGAACTGAAAAGAAATGCCAAATGAACTGTGCACTTTGCCATGTTGCATATGTGGGTGATTCTACTACAAGCACTTTTATGCCTTTTGATCATAACTCATACAAAAAAATTAAAAAAGGGAAATTTCACACCTTTATAGTTATCTTTACAATGACACTGTTTTAGGACATTTGTTTTAGTAGGCTGTGATGACTTTTTCACCTTTTTTCAGCCTCATTTATATGTAAATCAATGATAAAAATGGATATTAAAAAAAAAACTTTTTCCTAATGTTTTAAAATATCATAGAATAAAATATCAATAAAATAATCAAACTATAATTGTAGTTTTTAATGTCATTCAAATGTTTATGTTTTTTTATAAACCAGTTGTAGTTGTCCCACACTATTGTGGTCATTTCCACAAAAACACTGTAATGTCCCTTTAAAAAGTGTGTATGAAAGATTGTTAGGGTAGTTGCTATGGAGATGAGCAGTGACATCACAGCACAAATCTGACATGGTGAAAATTTAGACTTCATCCATCAACTTTTGAAGTAAAGCCAAGGTAAATATTGCTTGAAATGAAAAAAAAAAAATATTGTATGTAATTTCTAAAAATGCTGTAACATCAACTCAGTCTTGAAGTTAACGTTATTCTAACACACATAGATGTATTTTGTAAGCAGAAAATGCTAGAGACCCTTTCTTAGCTAGTATGTGATGGTAGCATAGAATTTCCCACCAATTTCTGCGTGATTGTAATTTCCAGCACAGTAATTTGCACCACATTGCATTCTTTGGTGGAAATTACAATGGTGTGTAGGCGTAATTCATACATACACATACAAAGCCCTTGTTCTCACATTTTATTCATCTAATTTAATTATTACAACAATGTGGTAATATTATAAACTAGCACCATTTTAGACAACTTCTGACATGTTTCTAAGTATAATTAACCCGCTAAGCATTTTGTGGTGGTGCCACCCCCTCTCTCTCACCCTTAGTACCACCTATGCACAACTGAAATTAATTTATTATTATTTAATAATTTCTTTAGTTATTGTTACTATTTATTATTATGCTCCATAACTTTTAAAAATGTTTTGTCTATGTGGTCCATTCATTGTAATTTCCACACCAAACAGTAATTTCCACCACAACGTGTAATTTCCACCACACCATTTGTTTTAAAAGAAATTGTTGCAAAATTCTAATCACTCATAAAAACATTCTTCATAACTTAAGAGATAATGTTCCACTTTAATTAATAACACAAGTATTTACGCGTTGAAATGTATTTTGCTATTCCAATGCTATATCTCAGGTTATCGGGAACATAAGATTCGCGTATTGTCCTCATCACTGTTAGGTTTATTCTTTATACATCATATGCGTTGTTAGTTTGTTAGCCAGATTAGACGGAGTAGATGGCCTTCCTTCACATGGTGGATGTCTGTGTTTGTACGGAGATCTTCTAATCAGGACAGCCATCGTCTCTTTAAAAATACACAGGATATGGGCACATCTTGGAGCTGGACTGATAAAGGAGAGCAATGTGTAATCCTGGGGTAAAGAGGCAAGATGCTTAAAGGTCATGGCATGGATGGCGTGTCAGTTTCTGATACGGACAGCTGAGCATCCACCAGATGCAAAACATGGACTCGTGAGGTATAAGAAGGAGGACATGACCTTCTTCGGGGCTCAATCTTTACCGGACGCTCGCTGACGTTGTTTGAGCCCACAGCTGTACCGACTCCAAGCCATTTCTCTGTCCTGTAACAGCCTGACCTGGAATAAATGCTGTTACTTTTTTACTCCTGTTTTATAGTCCTTTTTTATATGGTTTTACCCAGTTTGAGTTAGGAGTAGTACATCACTTGCTCCCAGGTAAAGAACCGGTAGGGAAGTTCTGAGGTGCATCAGGGGGACCAAACTTACATATTAACATCACAATTAATTTACCTAATCCATAAATGTATGTGTTTAACATTAAAGGCATAAACAGTTAAATATATATATGAAATGTTCTTCCAGTGAAAAAACATGTGTTACAGAGTATTTTGGAATAAATGACAAATATTTATATGCCGATTTTGGAAAACTGTTAAAAAAACACCAATTTGTCTTAAAGGAGAAGTTCGGTTTTTAACACTTTTAGCCCATTTTCTGTAGTGTCCAGGATGAAATCGAATGATCGACACCAAAATTTTGACAATTGCTCCTGTCTCTGCTTTTTGGCTCATTTAGAATCCACCCCTGGCTGCTTTAGAATGGCTTCCATAGAGCATGTCCGATAATGTCCTTAAAACAACCTTAAACGTTCTTTTTTTTAAATATGCTACTCACCGGGTCGTCAGCGCTGTTCAATGACGTTCCAAAAAAAGTTTCGTGAAGAAAAAACGTTCCTGTAGTGTTTTATTTAGCATTTTGTAAATCCCATTGAGTTCTGTTGGAATAGTCAATATTCCCCTGCCACCGGAAACGGAAATGGGGCCTGTTTACACAGTTGTAGTCTTTTCGCTTCACTCTGTGTACTCCGACGTCGAGAATCAAGAATCCACCTTTCGTATTCCATTTTCAGAGTTTTTTAAAGTGTTTAACAGAGACGTTAGCACCTCGAATTTATAATTTATTATATGTTTTCTCTTCAAGTTTGCAAGGCCAATAGTGGCCGTAGTTAAAGAATCACCCGTGTATTCATGCATGCTCATACATAGTGACATCAGCTGAAACCTTTTGTTAGACCATAATGAAACTTACCCGGCTGCTGCTATTTCCACCTGAGGCGGCTGCTGGACAGTGGCATCCTGCGAACTGAAGTGGAATAATACACAATAATGTCTTGAGTCTTGACTCCTAAACAGTGACAAATGTGACCCCTCTACAATTTAAAAATAGGGCGCAAACAGATAACACTTACCTCACTGCTTCTGCAGCGTTGGAATTCTGAAATGAAAGTAAAAAATTACAAAGCATTACTGCCTATTAAAAATATTGTTTGATCGACAGAAACACCACAACCAAAAGTATGATCCCCAGTCCCCAACTTCAGATAAATACTTTATTGCATGCTATCTCACTCACCCTCACAAATGTATATAACATATTACCTACCTTTGGCCTGATATACAGGTTAGACCTGTTCAGGCTGCGGAGGCTGTGAATCTCCCCTGGAGTTGTAACCTCCAATGGCTCAACCTGCCGCTGCCCATTGACCCTTCACAATGTGAATTCCTCAGGTACTCCGGATACATTGTCCCGAAGTACCTGCACAAACTGTGTTGCAGTCAGGTCCAGGGGCACCACCACCCTGATGGGCGCTGTGGCATCTAAGAACAATTGAAAACATGCTGTAGTAAGCTGATGAAGATTCTCAGTCATCCAGGTCGTAGTCATTCCAAAAAAGTTTAAAAAACAATCCACTGGACTTGGTTTCATAGATCTGAAGACGTTTCGCTTCCCCTCCAGGGAGCTTTCTCAATTCAAATGTCTGGACCCGCAGTGAGTTTGAGACTGCGCAGATCCTCATTGCTACATTACATTACCTTGCACATAATTTATGCTAGTTTTCAAAATAACCATCAGCCATTGCCAGGGTATTGTTGCAGTCCCTGGAGCAGTGTGTAGTTCAGTGCCTTGCTCAAGGACACTTCATCTGTGGATGTAGATGTAGGGAAAGTTTTGGATGGAATTCAAAACTACAACCCTCTGATCTGAAGCCCACTTACCTAACCACTAAGCCAGTGCATGACATTTTGGCATCCATGTCTGATGCTTTCAAACCAAATTCATAACAGTGTGACACACTGAAGTCCTGCGGTCTGTATCACAATAGAAATATTGTTTTAGTATGTCTTTGAAAATTAATGGAAACAAACAAATGTGACAAAAAGGATGAACTCTGGGAGCAAAATCAGACAGGCAAAATAGTTGCGTATGCCTACAAAATTTCATACCATAACTGTTTTAAGTCAGTGTTTATCTGCTGCAGTAATTCAAAAACAGCATGACATGTAATTTAAAAAAAAATCTAATAAGCAACTCCTACATTAAGGAAAGTGTATTAAAAAATAGGTAAAGATCTCTTAAATAGCTTTCATCTCATGTTATTTAGATACAAGCAAGTATTACGCAGTGGGACATAAATCATGGCCCCTCTAGAAATAGAAGATACAAAATAGAACAGAAAAATGTACATTAGACAATATTCTTGCTGTTGACTTCCTCAAAGTATGCTCTTTGTTATAAAAATAAAAATACAGATGATAACGTTACACAATGCATCGCAAATGTGAAATCTCCGCCCATCACAGTTGAAAATGCAATATTTCTCCGCATGTGGTGCTTTTTACATAAGCGGATAATTCACCGAATCGTTGAAACAATGGAGGTCTAAACACAACGGAGGTATAAAAATTTTATTACTGGGCCATTTCATTGTCACAGGGAAAAAAAACCCAAAAGGTTTGCTTCTTTTCTGAAACGTAGTTTTGGTCTTTTGGATATATTTTCCTATCGGCTACATCTCCAGAAAGGGCTTCATTTAATCCCACCATTTCTAATCACGGCAACCTGGGTTTCTGTGAATACACTAAAGAGAATCGAGCATGGCGCATGTGAGCGATACAAAACTATGCCCATATGCGGTAAATCAAATTTATTAAATCACAACGACACTAGAATGGTCAGTGTTGCTAAATTCTAATCCAGAGGGGGCACTGTGCCGTTTCAGCTAGGTGTCACTAGCTACGTTTACATGGACACAACTAATCGGATTGAAGGCCTGATCAGATCAAAAATGTTTCATGTAAACATGTCAGACTGAAGATTCTAATCCGATTCGGTCCGATCGGATCTAAATTTAATTCCGAATGAGAGAGGTGGTTTTTGCCGATCGCCATTCCGATTGGCGTCCATGTAAACACCCATTCGGATCTTAAGAGTAAAATAATCTTCACTGCGCATGTGTGCGACGTCAGCGTGACGTTTTTCCGCCTTGTCAACAACAGGAAACCACCGGTCGCTCTCGCTCTCGCTGTGAACAACATGGCGGGGGGAGTCTAGGAACGCCGACTTATACACTCAAGTTCATTTAAAGCTGCAGGAAGCAGGAATTTATCCTCTTCCTCTTTTCTCTCTCCACAGCCCACTCGCTCTCCCACGCCGGTTCAATCGCTCATTCTCTACATTTTCTTTCGTACATTTCGCTGCCAAGCGCTTTTTTCCTCCTCTCTCCTTTTTTCTTTCCGCTCGCTCCGAGCGCATCGTTTGTCAGGCCTCCCAAAAACCAGACGCAGACAGAACTGCCAAGTTTGGCAGGAAGTTCTGCGCATGCTTAAAAGATTTAATCTGATCCAACGCTTGGTACATGTATACACACGTCATGATCGGATCATTTCATTTAGTGTCCATGTAAACGGAGATTTTGAATTTCCGATCAACCAAGGTTTGGATCGGATCGGGGAAATTTTGCGCATGTAAACGTAGCTACTTTTCTTAAAAGCCATCTTTTACACTTCAACACCTGTGTGCACATCATTGAAATTTCTTCTATAGTGTTTTCATTATACTTTTCTGGTAGGCTTACATGTTATTTTTATGGAATTTCTAATTGCTAAAAGGTCTGGCAAACAGCTAGAAACATCACAAAATTAATTATTAAAGTCTTTTATTAAAGGATTTTTTTTTTCACGTAGACATACACGGAAACTATTTCCCCCCATCATAAACATTATTTTCTCTCAAAATCTCAAGCCCGATAAATAAGACCGTGCAATACCATTAGGCCCTGCAGGCTGTAATACTACATGGGCAAAAAGGCGCGCAAATGGCCCCCTACGTGAGCCTAGGCCAACTGCAGAGGTTTATTCAACTTTTTGCACTTGAAGCTGCAGTCTGTTACATTGAGAAGAGAGCAGACTTCGACTGAAAATTTGAAGAAAAACAGGTTTCACGCCACTCCCCCACCCTCTCTGCTTCACTCATGCCCCACCTCCAAGCTCCACCCCTCTCACAGCATCTGCGCGGCTACCGCATGCGACCAGAAGCGTCCAAGCAGCGTACGCGGCATGGAGTGTGAACCGGTAAGAGCGATAACACTCGCCTCCAAGCAGCTAGATATAAGATGCTGGTTATACTCCTGACTGCGGCAGCGGCAGGTTCAGCGGTGAGAGGGAGGGGGCGGGATTCAGCGTGTGTGAGCTGTGATTGACACTCCATCAGACGCTCCTCTGGCTGTGATTGGTTGTTTTGTCTCGTACCGAAATATTCTTTCCAGATTGCAATACAGGCAGTAGGGTTGTCACGATACTAAACTTTTCAACTCGATACCGATACTAAGGAAAATATTCGATACTCGATACCATTTTCGATACCACAAGGATAAAAACAAAGACTCCAAAATTCTACAGAAATATTTTCATTAATAAATAAAATACAATAAATAAATAGAATAAAGGTTGCATGCTGTGCACAATATTAAGCAAGCTTGATAAAAAACGTATAAAATTAAAATTACGTGGTCCTTCCTTGGCTATGCTTTGCACACATAACAATGACACTAGCCAAACCGGTTAAGAAACAAAAATCATTCTCAGCAGCTGCACCTGTTACGAAAAAAAAAGTCTGAAACTGAAAAGTGCACAGAATTATTCAATCACACAGTGTTCAGAAAGTGCATTGTCCTCTATTCTGCACTTTAGATGAATGACTGCTTAGGTGCCACTGGTGGTGGCACTGTATCGATACTTTTAAAAACGAGTATTGTATCCGGATACAACTTTTCAGTATCGATTCTTTTTTGACTATCGATACTTTTGACAACCCTAACAGGCAGTAGGCGGGACCAATTGAAGCAGTTTTTTTTCACAGGTTACATATCACATGTACTGCTGTCTAGGGCATAGGGACAGTTTTAGCCAATATGACAAAAAAGTGATTTTTAAAAACTTACAGACTTCAGCTTTAAAAAAAGAACTCACAGTTGGATTAAACTGCACCTACTTTCAGAAAAAAATTTCACAATATGATATTATAGTACTTATTTTGCTGAAAGGTATAAGCAGGAGTTTGGTCGTCAAAGGTACTCATAAATCAAATAGCTGCACACCTAATTCAGCCACACCAGTTTGAACAATGTTACCAATCCGTGTATCATTCGTTCTTTCTATTTTCAATTGCCAATCAAAAAACAAAAAATAAAAAATTGACTGGTTATTTTGTTTTTTGTTTTTTATCGTTAAACCAAAAACGAAAAAAGGATTGGTTTTTCATATTTCAATTCTAAGCTCAGATCAAGAATACGAAATGGAAAAACGGACAGCAACGCAGAATTTGATTTTAATATTTAATCGGTACAGTTTACATGACCCGGAAGTTTGGTGGAGCGTTAGCTAAAAAAACAATTGGCTTACTCCCACCACGTTCGATCAAACTGCACCAGATAAGGCAGTCGGACCTATCAGCCATGGACAGTTACGTTTTATTTCGAGGATCCAAGCGTGTGACTCTTGAGGAGGACATGACAACGGAGAAAATTTGCAGGATTTTCCAGGTATAACTTTTTTCTTGAAACTTTTCTGTGCACTGTACTTTTAACTAGCAACAACAAACAGCTTCTCGATCAACATAGTGTGTGGTTCTAGCGTCGCCATGGTAGCTACTTCATTACCCCAACTGCTGCGCAAAGAGCTATTTCCGGGTCACGTAAACTGTACTGATTAAATATTAAAAACAAATTCTGCGTTGCTGTCCGTTTTTCCATTTCGTATTCTTGATCTGAGCTTAGAGTTGATATATGAAAAACAAATCCTTTTTTCGTTTTTGGTTTAACCATAAAAAACAAATAACAAAATAACCAGTCAATTTTTTATTTTTTGTTTTTTGATTGGCAATTGAAAATAGAAAGAACGAATGATACACGGATTGTTACCATATGGCAAAATTACTTTATCTTCATTTTCAAAAATATTTTTTTTACAGTTTGTTGTAAAATGTAGGCTTTTACTTTGATTTAAATTTAATGTTGGGGGTCATATCATATACTTAGCATGCCCTGTTTGCCAGTCCTTTTTTCTTATTGAAATTGACATGGGAATATTATCAATCTGAGGACACAAAACATTGAATCTATTTTATATTTAGGAAAGTTTTAATACAAAAATCTAAGGTAAGTAGACTTTATTTTTATCATTAATTTAGTTTTGATATTATATTGAAATACACTATATTGCCAAAAGTATTTGCTCACCCATCCAAATTATTGGAATCAGGTGTTCCAATCACTTCCATGGCCACAGGTGTATAAATTCAAGCACCTAGGCATGCAGACTGTTTTTACAAACATTTGTGAAAGAATGGGTCGCTCTCAGGAGCTCAGTGAATTCCAGCGTGGAACTGTGATAGGATGCCACCTGTGCAACAAATCCAGTCGTGAAATTTCCTCGCTCCTAAATATTCCACAGTCAACTGTCAGCTGTATTATAAGAAAATGGAAGTGTTTGGGAACGACAGCAACTCAGCCACGAAGAGGTAGGCCACGTAAACTGACGGAGCGGGGTCAGCGGATGCTGACGCGCATAGTGCGAAGAGGTCGCCAACTTTCTGCAGAGTCAATCACTACAGACCTCCAAACTTCATGTGGCCTTCAGATTAGCTCAAGAACAGTGCGCAGAGAGCTTCATGGAATGGGTTTCCATGGTCGAGCAGCTGCATCCAAGCCATACATCACCAAGTGCAATGCAAAGCGTCGGATGCGGTGGTGTAAAGCACGCCGCCACTGGACTCTAGAGCAGTGGAGACGCGTTCTCTGGAGTGACGAATCGCGCTTCTCCATCTGGCAATCTGATGGACGGGTCTGGGTTTGGCGGTTGCCAGGAGAACGGTACTTGTCTGACTGCATTGTGCCAAGTGTAAAGTTTGGTGGAGGGGGGATTATGGTGTGAGGTTGTTTTTCAGGAGCTGGGCTTGGCCCCTTAGTTCCAGTGAAAGGAACTCTGAATGCTTCAGCATACCAAGACATTTTGGACAATTCCATGCTCCCAACTTTGTGGGAACAGTTTGGAGCTGGCCCCTTCCTCTTCCAACATGACTGTGCACCAGTGCACAAAGCAAGGTCCATAAAGACATGGATGACAGAGTCTGGTGTGGATGAACTTGACTGGCCTGCACAGAGTCCTGACCTCAACCCGATAGAACACCTTTGGGATGAATTAGAGCGGAGACTGAGAGCCAGGCCTTCTCGTCCAACATCAGTGTGCGACCTCACAAATGCGCTTCTGGAAGAATGGTCAGAAATTCCCATAAACACACTCCTAAACCTTGTGGACAGCCTTCCCAGAAGAGTTGAAGCTGTTCTAGCTGCAAAGGGTGGACCGACGTCATATTGAACCCTATGGATTAGGAACGGGATGTCACTTAAGCTCATATGTGAGTCAAGGCAGGTGAGCAAATACTTTTGGCAATATAGTGTATATTTGTTTCAATTCGACAAGTATGTTTGTCTGCATTTGGCAGTATACAAACATGGAAACGTTCTGGCGCATTCAATTCAGTTCAGTTTATTTATGTAGCGCCAATACACTACCCATGTCATCTCAAGGCAGTTTACAAAGACAATTCAATCGAATCACACAGTCAGATTAGTTAAAGTTTTCTATCTAAGGAAAACCATCTGATGCATTGACTCATTAATTAAACACATAAGTATAATAATTCACAGACCTCTACAGTGAAAAATATTTAATTCAACTTTTGAGTAGGAATAGAGATCAAGTAACTTCTAGAGAGAGCCAATTCCGGAATTGCTCAAAATCCATCAACAAGGCTCAAGCTTATTGATACTGCTGCCCTGACAAATGGGTCAGTAACAATGTCTTTGGTGTCAAACAGTTTGAACATAAAACTCAATGGAGAAGAACATACAGTTGGGGAAATAATAATGATGACCCTGATGCATATGTTGAAATAGGTCCCAAACTTTTTATCATTAAAGGAATAGTACACCCAAAACATGATTAGCCTTCATTTTCTACTCACCTCCATGCTGAACAACACTCTGGAGTACTTTTTTGATATCTCAAATGCATCTGGAGATCTGGGAGGCTTCTTGCTGTCTGCTGACATTCAAATAATGGAGGTCCATGGCGCCCGAGACAGAAAGGTCCATAAAAGTCCACAAAAACGTGTCAATATTCCTCCATACTGCTCGTCCAATGTAATCCAAGTGTCCTGAGTGGGTAGCATCCAGAATTTACTCGAAACGAAGTCATTTAGAATGTTTTTAGAGCATAAACAGTAGTGTATAGGATTTCCTAATAGCGCCCCCATGCGCGCTCACGATTCTACGGAAGCCGGCAGACCAAACCGGAAGGAAGTGCGCATTCAGCGTCTGGTCTGCCGATAATGCAAGCGTAGAAGAAGAAATGTGCTGTTTACCTGTGCAAAGAAAGAAACAACGAAATAAAAATGTCTGAGGACTTCAGTGTTGAGGAAGAGCATGAGTTCTTTGCCGAGCTGAATGCGCTGGTTTGGTCTGCCGGCTTCCGTAGAATCGTGAGCGCGCATGGGGGCGCTATTAGGAAATCCTATACACTACTGTTTAGGCTCTAAAACGTTCTAAATGACTTCGTTTCGAGTAAATTCTGGATGCTACCCACTCAGGACACTTGGATTACATTGGACGAGCAGTATGGAGGAATATTGACAAGTTTTTGTGGACTTTTGTGGACCTTTCTGTCTCGGGCGCCATAGACCTCCATTATTTGAATGTCAGCAGACAGCAAGAAGTCTCCCAGATCTCCAGATGCATTTGAGATATCAAAAAAGTACTCCAGAGTGTTGTTCAGCATGGAGGTGAGTAGAAAATGAAGGCTAATCATGTTTTGGGTGTACTATTCCTTTAAGGTGCACCCTTGAAAGCTGTCTTTTGACGCCTACATATTCAGTGGCAGCAGAAAGAGGGGATCTTTATCTGATATTTATCAGTGAAAGCTTTGCTTACAAATATGAATTTTGTTTTTGATGTATTCTTATGCAGGCCCAAATTACTAGCGCAAGGTCGCCTGGGCACAAAATGTCTGATCCTCCTCTTTTTAAATCCAGGAATATTTAGACCTTCATGCTTGAGTCCTGTTTCACAAAGCAGGTTTAACAAACTAAGACTCAAATCCTCAATTCTGAGGTTGGAAACACATCCATGGCAGAAGTCAAAGGCGTAGGTTTGGTTTCAACTTTGGTAGGGACACTATTGGTCTTCAGTTTCACCGGTCTGATGTCATTGGTCCTTTGCAAAAATATGCATGATCTTTTTTATGCTTAATGTGAGCATCAGGGCACATTTTGTTTAAAGAGAAAAGAAGAATTTATTGCTACATTAATACAATTTTTAAAGTATCACTGGCTCTGATGAATGTGGAATTAGGACTTTTTTCCAATCTGAAAATGTTTGCATTTAAACTTACCGCTGTCAAAAAATAGAAATATTGGTGAAAGGGAATCAGAAATGTTGACAGTTTAGTCTTTTTTAATTTTAACAGCAGTTTTCTGAACTCCTGTCTGACTGAATATTAAGTTTAATAAAGAAATCCTAATGTTGATTACTTACATTTCTCAAGTTCCACAAATCCAAACTCTCTCCTGCTTCTTTACAGAACTGCAATCAGAAGCTTTTGCCTGTATTAGCCTAGATAATATTTAGTTTTGGTAACCACTGTATTCTAGCATCATTTTTTACATTTTATTTCGCTCTTTAAGCACGCGCACACATACAGAGGAGCTGCAAGAGGAAAAGAAGCGACTGCTGCAACAACGCTGTATAGTAAATTATAAACATGTTGTTCACATCGAATTATTGGTAGGGACAAGTAGGTCAATCCAAGATTTTGGTAGGGACATGTCCCTATGATCCCTATGCAAACCTATGCCCATGGCAGAAGTTTTTGGATTCATCACTGCTCCCCAAGATGCCACTGCTGTTGTTCCCCCTCTAAATTGGCCAGAAAGAGTAATGATTCTTGATAAACAGTTTCATCCAAACCATGCACAGATGCAACAACTACAGGATGTGGACCCTCTGGAAGAACCGATGGGAAGTTTAGCAATAGATATACTGCAAACTGTGATTGACATTTTGGAGCAGTAATGTCTCATCCACAATGAACTGCTTAATGGTAAAACCACTTAACTGTGCATTTCACCACAGGATGTTTGGTTGTTGTTTTTAGAAGGTTAGGCATGGAGACTGCATTTCACTCCCTTGTGATCTGCTAAACCGTTGATTTCTTCACATGGAAGTGTTGGTTTTGTATTTAAAGAAATAATAGTGCATCTCTTTCTGTTTATTGACTACCTTTGTTCATCGAAACCCTGGGTTTAAACATTATACTGTAACATTTTTTTCTGAAAGTACATGTGGTTTTGTTTGATGTTCATAAATTGACAAAATTACTTTTGATTATTTGTAATAACAAAAAAAAAGACACAGGATGATGTCATCATTGTGGAGAAATGGAAACAATAGAACATGTATTAGAATGTGGGGCATGTGAAATAGAAAAAAAACTGATTTAGAACATGAAAGAAAAATTAAATCTCCCAAATATTTTGCTGAAAGATTCTAAAGTAAAAGTATAAACATTTTTATATATGTATATATTTTTGTATTAACACAAGTGACAAAATTTAAGGCTGAAATAAATGAAAAGATAAATACGTTTTTCTGTATCAATTTCCATACCGGTAGGTGGCGGTAATGCGCACCTACAGTTTATCCCCAACTGAAAAATACACTTTAAGAAGCAGAAAAAGTTAAGAGAAGAAAGTGGTATGCCCTGCAGGCAAACCACCCCCGGATTTCAAGAAGTGGTTTAACCCTACTACTCAGCAGCCAATGGGGGAAAAAGCACACTCACCAGCTGAAAATGGGAGAGTGGCCAAATGGCTTAAAATCACATGAAATCAACGCGCAGTTGACTCGTTCTTTACGCGCTCTCAACGTGTTAACTACGTTTGGCCGATTAAAAGGCAAAGACAACGCGCAAACATCGCGTTAATCACGTGTTGTTTGCGCGTGAAAATTCGCGCGTTTTTAAACCGGTCGGCCTTCCATATCTCTCCATACACAAGCTGTCATTTTGTGAATTTTCTCGTCCAAAATCTCTTCAGATTCATATGTCTCTTTGAGTTTTTCAAACAATCTGTCCAGTTCTGTTTTGATGGTTTCCAAATTTAAAGTTAAACCAGACTGGTTTTCTTACTTGTTCCTCCTTTTGATGATTCGGGCTCCATGTCAGGTTTCTTTTGCTCCTTTTGTTTCTGGTTTTAATCCTGAAAACATTGAAGACATTTATTCCTGTGTGTAAAAATTTTAGCAGTTGTGCTCTCACTGAAGTGCTGAGAACGAGTGAGGCGTCTTCTTCTTCTTCTTGTCGAGTTTTATGGCGGTTGGCAACAAACTGTTAGTAGCATTACCGCCACTTACTGGTATGGAGTGTGCTTCGTGATGGTTTAAATATTTATCCTGATACACTCTACCCTAACTTCTTCTAAACATACATTCACTCATTCACACTTAAAAATATAAACATATTTGTGCACAGCTTTGTACATCATTCCTTCACTCACAAACACACTTACTATAATTAAATTCTATGAAATTATTTCGTTTTCTTTAGAAATCGAATAATTATTTGTATGTGTTTACTCCCTAAATTTTTCCTCAGTATATCTAATAAATTAACCTTCTCCTTAATGTCTTCAAACTCTCTTCTCATATATCTTCTCTCTTTTTCATATTTATGACATTCTAATATAACATGTTCTATGGTTTCATATTTATCACAGAAATCACATTTGCCTGTTTTATGTTTTTGTATTTTAAAAAGTGTATGATTAAGTCCTGTATGACCAAATCTTAACCTTGTTATCACTCTTTCCTCCTTTCTATTTCTTCTTCCATTTCTTCTTTCTCCTACCATCTTCTGAATTTTATAAAACCATCTTCCTGTTTTATCTTAATCCCACCTTTTTTGTAAAGTTTCTCTTTAATAATACTCTTTCCTTCTGATTTACTTATTTTAACTATAAAACTAATAGAATGTTTAATTGCCCTTTTTGCCATTTTATCTGCCCACTCGTTTCCTTCTACCCCAATATGTGCTGGAACCCACACAAATGTAACTATCAGCCCCATGTTTCGTATTCTGAACAGTGTATGATTTATTTCTAATAAAATGTCCATCCTATCTGTTTGGTTATTTTTTAAACTTAACAACGCAGAGCTTGAATCTGAACAGATGACTGATTTTAACGGTTTTATGTCTTCTACCCATTGTAACGCTAATAATATTGCCAACATTTCTCCTGTGTATACTGATAATCCATCTGTAATCCGTTTTCCTATTTTTATATTGAATTCTGGTACTACAAATGCTATTCCTAGTTTCTCAGTTATTTTTGATGCATCAGTATAAATTTGAATATATTGATAATAACTGTCTAAATGTAACTGTACTAAATTAATATCTACCGTGTACGATTTATCTTGTTTCTTTTCCATTAGTGACATATCTACTGTTGCTTCTGGTAGAATCCAGGGAGGTATGATTGATATTGGTGTTGTTTGACTCATTTCTAAACTATTCATTTTAAATTTTTTTATTTTATTTTCAATTGTCCATCCAAAACTCCTCATTTCTTTCTTTTCTTTTTCCCAGCATGGATTTAAAATGTCCAAAGTTGGGTGATCCCCATTATTTCCTTGTAAATTTAACCAGTAATTGATTTCTAATTTTGTTCTTCTTAAATCTAATGGCATTTCTCCCATTTCTATTTCTAATGCTGCTGTTGGTGTGGTTTTAAATGCTCCAGTACATAATCTTAGTGCCTGATGTTGGATAATGTCTAATTTGGTTAGATGTGTTTTAGCTGCTGAACCGTAAACTAAACAACCAAAGTCTATGTTGGATCTAATCATACTTGTGTAAATCTGTTTTAGTGATTTCCTATCTGCTCCCCAGTCACTGCCAGCCAAACATCTCAAAATATTCAAGATTTTCTTACATTTATCAACAACTTTTTGTATATGTATATGCCATTTTAATTTTTCATCAAACCATAATCCTAAAAATTTTATACACTTTACCTGCTCTAACTCTTGTTTATATAATTTAAATTTTATTTCCTTGTTTATTTTTTTCTGAGTAAATAACATTACTTTTGTTTTATCAACTGAGAACTTAAATCCCCATTGCAACGCCCATTTCTCTATTTCAATAATAACCTTTTGTAATTTTTTAACAATAAAATCAATATTTTTCCCTCGTTTCCAAACAGCTCCATCATCTGCAAATAGTGAAAACCCCATGTCTTTTTCAATATCTTTAAATACATCATTTATCATAATTGAGAATAATAGTGGACTTATAATACTCCCCTGTGGAGTTCCATTTTCTACTTTATATTTTCCTGAGGTAGTTTCTCCTATTCTAACTTGTATTTTCCTATCTGTTAAAAAGTCTTTAATCCATTTAAATATTCTCCCTTTAATACCAAACTTGTATAATTGAATTAATAATCCATCCACCCACATCATGTCATATGCCTTTTCTATATCAAAGAATATAGCCACTACACTTTCTTTATTTACTTGTGCTCTTCTAATTTCGTGCTCTAGACAGAGCGTTGGATCGTTAGTGCTCCTCCCTTTTCGAAAACCACTTTGATATTTTGATATATATCCTTTACTATTTAGATAATATACTAGTCTATTATTAATCATTTTTTCCATTATTTTACATAAATTAGATGTTAAGGCTATTGGTCTGTAGTTTCCTGGGTTTGAATGATCTTCTCCTGGTTTGGCTATTGGTATTATAATTGATTCCTTCCAGTTCAACGGTAATTTTCCCTCCTCCCAAATTTTATTATATAGTTGTAATATTATATCTTTAGATTTTTCACTAAGTTGCCCTATTATTCTATACCAGATTTGGTCTTTACCTGGTGCTGTGTTTTTTGTCTTTTTAAGTGCATTGTTCAATTCCGTTTTTGTAAACTCAACATTTAACAAATTATTTGTTTCTTCAACGCTCTGTATAAAATCTTTATATTTAATTTTTGTATTTTCTCTACCTTTTCTTCCATTTTCACTAATATTATTTGAATTTTACTAAACGTTCTTGCCAATATTTCAACTTTTATCTTCATCTCTTATTATATTTGTATCATCTATTTTTAGTACAGGATAGTCAAACTCTCTTTTTATACCATTCATTATTTTGATTACCTTACAAATTTTTTCTTTTTTTGTTTCTTTCCCTATCGTATTACAAATTTTTTTCCAATATTCTCTTTTTGCATTCTTTATAGTTCTCCTTACTATTGCTAGTTTTCTTTTATAATCAATTAAATTTTTATATATTGGATCATGTTTGAGTGTCTTAAATGCTTTATTTCTTAACTTTATTGCTTCTTTACACTCATTTGTCCACCATGGAACCATTTTCTTATCATTCTTACTCCCTAATTTCTTTATAGAATTATCTGCTGCTTCCATTATTATTTTACCAATTATTAAATTTAAATCATTTATATCCATACTCATGTCTACTTTTTCTAAGTTTATTTGACTCAAATATCTAAATTTAGTCCAGTCAGCCTTATTAAAATTATACTTTTTCCCAATTTTAATATTCCTATTATTTAAATTTAGCCCTACTTTTACTATTATGGGGTAATGATCGCTACCTATTGTAGATTTTTTTATCAATGAACCAATCACAAATACCAGCTAAAACATTTGAGACAATTGTTAAATCAATAACTGATTCCATCCCCGTTCTTATATTGATTCTTGTTCCCTTTCCATCATTAATACATACTAGATTTTTCATTTCCATTATTTCTTCTATAACTTGTCCGTTTTTATCATTACATTTACCCCACACTGTACTATTTGCATTAAAATCTCCACACCAAATTATCTTCCCTTCCAAATATTCAGTTAACTCCTCCATTATTTCAATCGATAATGTTTTACATGGATTATAAAAATTTATTATTTTTAATTTACCTTCTTTTCCCCATATCTCAATTACTACATATTCTAGTTCTTTCCCTTTCCCCAATATCTGATATTGTATTCCTTTTTTGATAAATATTGCACATCCTCCTCCACTTCCCTCTGGTCGATCTCTTCTTACACTATCATATCCTTTGATCACAAAATCTAATGTTGTTTTTAACCATGTTTCCTGAACACAAACAATTTCCGGTTGTTCTTTCAGCTCATTAATATAACCTTTAAGTTCCTGTCCATTAGCGATTAAACTTCTAGCGTTCCATTGTAGTATTAACATGAACCATTTTCACCCGAAGGTCCTGCTCTCCCATCTTCCTCCAGCTTTTTATTTATGTTCTCCCATGATCCCTCTTTAAATCCCAAAAACTTTTCAGCTGCTCTCACTATTATTTTAATCTTCTCAGTTTTGTGTTTGGCTTGGTCAGTGCAGTTGATAACATAAGCTATGAATAATATTAGTTTTTCCACTGGAATTGTGGCTTTTTCTTCTGTCTGTACTTTGCTTTGTTGTGTAGTCTGTCTCACTGTTTGTTTAATCTCTCTTGTTTCCTGTTCCTTCACATTCTTAACTGCTTCTGCATAGCTTATGTTTTTAGTTGTTTTAATCTGTACGATTTCTTTTGCCCTTTTCCTTACTTCACATCCTCCAAACGTGACTCTATGGCTCCCTCCACAGTTACAACATTTTTCTTGTTCTTCTTTACACTCTTCTAATTTGTGATCTTCTCCACATTTTGGGCATCTTTGCCTGCCTTCGCAGACTGCTGCTATGTGTCCATATCTTTGGCATTTGAAACACCGAAGTGGTGGAGGTACATATGGTCTGACCTGAAAATTGAGGTATCCTATTTTGATGTTTTTTGGCAGCTCTTCATCTTCAAATTCAATAAGGATTGACAAGCTTCCTACTCTTTCTCCATTCACTGTTTTTGACAATCTTTTCAAGTTGTTCACATTTGCACCCACAACACTTCTCTTGATTTTATCAAGATCTTCATCAAGAGGGATCCCATAAATCACTCCTCTAATTTTTTTATTTTCTCCCATGATTTTTTTCTCCAGAACAGTTCTTTTGCAGATACTCTCCACATTTAAAGCCTTATTCTTTTGTTCTATATCTTTACATATTACCAATAGGTTTCCGTCTCTTAAAATCTTTACCATTTCAACATCTCCGATTTTCTTTTTTATTTATCTAACGAGTGAGGCTTCTTCTTCTTGTTCTTAATGGCGGTTGGCAAACAACTAAGTGGTGCATTACCGCCACCAACCAGTAAGGAGTGTGGATCAAGACAGACATGCTAAAAAAACAAAAAAACAAAAACAAAAAAAACCTAAATTCTTTTCGCTAAACCTGTAGCCAATAAATAACGAAACATAATTCTATAACTTGAATCATAAATACTTTTCCTTAAAATATTTGTTAGACAATACTTTTCTTTTTCCTTTGTCAGACTCCTTATCAATTGTGTTCTTTGTCTTTGAAACCTCCTACAGGTATACATTACGTGTTCTATTGTTTCATTTTCCCCACATTCATCACATCTTCCTGTTTCATGTTTTCCCATTAATCGTAACATTGAATTAAGTCCTGTATGTCCCAACCGTAGTCTAGTTATTATCTTTTCCTCTATTCTGTTCCTCCCAATTTTTCCTCGAATTTCACCAACCTTCCTTTGTATTCTATAAAGCCATCTTCCTTTTATATCTTCTTCCCACTGTTTTTGCCAATCTTCTCAGATCTTTCTTTTAATAATACTTTTAACTTCTGTTTTACTCATATCGATTCTTATATCACTCTTACTTTGGCTTATCGACTCTTTAGCTTTCTTATCAGCCATATACATGTATATATACATATATATATGTATATATACATATATATATATATACGTATATATATATATATATATATATATATATATATATAGGATTTCCTGAAAGCGCGAGCCTGCACGTTCACGACGCTACGGAAGCCGGCAGACCAAACCAGATGAAAGTGCGCATTCAGCGTCTGCTCTGCCGATAATGCAAGCGTAGAAGAAGAAATGTGCTGTTTACCTGTGCAAAGAAAGAAACAATGAAAGAAAAATGTCTGAGGACTTCAGTGTTGAGGAAGAGCATGAGTTCTTTGCAGAGCTGAATGCGCACTTTCATCCGGTTTGGTCTGCCGAGGTTTCCGTAGCGCCGTGAACTTGCAGGCGCACGCTTTCAGGAAATCCTATACACTACTGTTTATGCTCTAAAAACATTTTAAATGACTTCGTTTCGAGTAAATTCTGGATGCTACCCACTCAGGACACTTGGAATACATTGGACGAGCAGTATGGAGGAATATTGACACGTTTTTTGTGGACTTTTATGGACCTTTCTGCCTCGGGCGCCATAGACCTCCATTATTTGTATGTCAGCAGACAGCAAGAAGCCTCCCAGATCTCCATTTGCATTTGAGATATCAAAAAAGTACTCCAGAGTGTTGTTCAGCATGGGGGTGAGTAGAAAATGAAAGCTAATCATGTTTTGGGTGTACTATTCCTTTAAGTGTGGCAGAAAAACCCTGCTGACGACTACAATTTATTCATTTTCTTTTTAAATTGATGCTATTGTTGAAAGTGTTACATCATCATCGTTTATTGTATCAGACCATGTAGTTCTCCTTAAAAAGAGGTATGATTATTTATAGAAAGCTGACTCCCGGATTTAAATCAGAGCCGTATACCACGCTAGCAATTTGAAGAGAAGTGGCAATCTGCACATCTAGAGAAATCCTACCTAATCGTAAAAATTGTTTATTATTTTATTATAAAGACCATTCACAAAGCTTGAGGTATTTTTTAATAATTACAAGAGGAGCAGAGCAAAAATCCAGTTTCTTTTACTTAATTTATAAACAGTCATTGGGCTGTTTAGCATCCATCCTCCAGCCATAGGCGGATCTATTGGGGCGGCATAGGGTGGTAAAATTCCACCCTAAAAGACAGCCTTGCCACCCCTGCTGCCACCCCAGTTGGTGGTAGGGGTGGCGAGGCTTATAAATTACCGACCGCTAATTTCCAACGTCATACTGCAGTGAATCCAGCATGAAATGACGCGAGAGCGACTGAGACTGATTAGTTTTGAAAACCGAATGGGGCAAAGTGAGGGAGCCAGGGGTGATGGGGAGAGGAGACACGGGATGAAACAGCTAAAAACTGATCAACTATCTATCGAGAATTTAAATCATAATGAAAGCACAATGTTGCTTGCATAGCTGCAATGCTGATTTTGAGATGATAAAAATCAGGTTGCAGAACGTTATTTCTCTATCTATGATGTTAGTTAGGCCTGACGTCTCAGGCTCATAAAGACATATTTGCGGTCAACTTTGACAGAAAAGAGACGATCTAGTTTGGTTGTACTCAGCATTGAATCAAAACGCACAAAGGCATTGGATCTAAATACATTTGTGAAGCGTTTTGCTGAGCAACATGGAAATCACTGCATTCAGCTGTTATAGTCATGTCAACTTTATGTTTTGCTCTCTGGTGAGCCTTTACAGAGCTGTTACATTTTGTTTTGGCACCTGAGAAAATCTGATATTTCCTTTAATTAAACCAAAAGGGTTAAAAGTAAATTTAAAAATGTGATACTGGTGTAAATCCTGCTTAATTTGAAGCAGTGTTATTGATTCTTTTTTTTTTTTTTTTGTATATATAGTATGAAACTATCCAGAAATGACCCGTATGAACCTACTCACAAAATGTTTTGTACTTTTTCAGACTGGAAGCAAAATTAATTTTTTTGTTGCTTCTTTTCAGATTTGTGGAGATTTTGATGTAACACACTGTACCTGCCTTTTTGTTGATTTGTTGATACAGCAGCTCTATCTCCAGCATATTTACATGCATGAAATGTCCCTTTCATGTTGCCGTAACTGCTGTATGTCAGGTTACTGAGGAACAAATGTGGTAAATGTGTGTTCAGAGTAAACAATCCATAGATGTCTGGTACCTTGTTTGGGTGCCTTGACCCGTTTATTTCTACTGTGTAGTTATGCTAACTTTAGTCCAGCTCAGTCCATAGATCTATGATCAGTAACTTTTTCTTTCTATAGTTTCTTCTTGTGCAAATGCTGCAAAGCTGCCTTGCTGACAGTCAGTCTCACACATCTGCAACTCAGCGCCTGTGTCTTACCTTAATACCTTTCCTGTCATAAGGCCCCTCTAGAAGTAGTGTTATCATTCTTCTATCACCTATTAAGTGAGATCACATTGTACGATGTATTTCTAATGTGAACTGTTTCACATAAAACACTTACTGTATATACTTTTCTCACCAAACTGTGATAACTGTGATTAAATTCAGTGTAAACAAATGCCATATGTTGCCACCCCTCAAAAATTCCTGCCCCCCTCTCGCCACCCCATAAATATTTTTCTAGATCCGCCCCTGCCCCAGCTTTGACCAGTAATGACTTCATTTGATTCTTAATAAATAGGAATGCTTCTAATAAGATAAAATCATTTGCATCCTTCCAAATATAACTAATTTATTAATATAACTGGTTTTATCAAAATTATTCTAATTAAACCTTCAATTTATATGTTAGATCTGGTCCCAACGGAATTATCCTAATTCCTTTGATGTCCTACCCAGTATTATATATGATTAATCTATCCTAAGGAGTGAAGGTGGCTCACGAGGTGGAGAGTTGCTGATGTGAGCCCGTGCTCTGTCTTTGTTCTCCTTACTATTGCTTGTTTTCTTTTATAATCAATTAAATTTTTATAAATTGGATTATGTTTGAGTGTCTTAAATGCTTTATTTCTTAACTTTATTGCTTCTTTACACTCATTTGTCCACCATGGAACCATTTTCTTATCATTCTTACTCCCTAATTTCTTTATAGAATTATCTGCTGCTTCCATTATTATTTTACCAATTATTAAATTTAAATCATTTATATCCATACTCATGTCTACTTTTTCTAAGTTTATTTGACTCAAATATCTAAATTTAGTCCAGTCAGCCTTATTAAAATTATACTTTTTCCCAATTTTAATATTCCTATTATTTAAATTTAGCCCTACTTTTACTATTATGGGGTAATGATCGCTACCTATTGTAGATTTTTTATCAATGACCCAATCACAAATACCAGCTAAAACATTTGAGACAATTGTTAAATCAATAACTGATTCCATCCCCGTTCTTATATTGATTCTTGTTCCCTTTCCATCATTAATACATACTAGATTTTTCATTTCCATTATTTCTTCTATAACTTGTCGGTTTTTATCATTACATTTACCCCACACTGTACTATTTGCATTAAAATCTCCACACCAAATTACCTTCCCTTCCAAATATTCAGTTAACTCCTCCATTATTTCAATCGATAATGTTTTACATGGATTATAAAAATTTAGTGCTCTGTCTTTGTTCTCCAGCTACCATTCGGTTTAGACATATGGCAGGTCCCACCAAGTCTGGTTCCTACGGAAGCTTATTGCATTCACCAAAGAAAAATAAATCAGACAGTTTATCTCATAATTACAAGACCAGTATAAGCTGTCATATTTTTTTTTCTTTTGTGAATGCAATACGCTTCCATAGGTTCCTCTGGTTAAAGGGGAGTTTATATTCTTACTATTGCTACATACATGCTTGGTATGAGGGATTGATGCAAAGTCAATTGCTCAATACAAGTAACTGTCCACTGCCACTACACAAATTCTGCTACTGAATTAGTTTATTTAATCTGCTGCGTTTCCTGAAATAATTGGGCCAGATCATGACATAACCATGATAAAATTAAAAAAAGTTTACCCTTCCCCTTCACACTCATTTAATTCAATTCAGTTTATTTAACGCCAAGTATCTATCTATCTATCTATCTATCTATCTATCTATCTATCTATCTATCTATCTATCTATCTATCTATCTATCTATCTATCTATCTATCTATCTATCTATCTATCTATCTATCTATCTATCTCATTATAATGAGTTACTATCTCATTTTATTGAGATAGTTTTTTTTTGTTTTTTGTTTTTTACAGAGTGGCGGAAACGGGCTTCCATACAGAAACAACAGTTTTCTGTGTCAAAATGTAATTATTTGCTTAGAAATTCGTTAGCAGGATAAACGTTGTCTCCCTCTAGTGGTAGCTTGTGTAATTACAACTACTCAGCTGATTCCAGTGTTTTAGAATCCCAATTGTGTAGTGTTCTCTTCGGCGCCATCTGGTGGCGTAGGTGTGTCACTGCAACCACTGTTTGAAATTCCCAGGCGAAGGCACCCTGTCTCCCCCTGGTGCTTGCTTCTGAAATTGCAGCTGAATAGTGTAATGCTACCTTCACACCGGACGCAGCAGGCGCAGCAGAACAGCGAGTTTACATGCAAAGTCAATGGTTAACGCGCGTCAAGGCACAGAAAAACTCTGTTAATTATTTTAAATTGAATTTCCTTTCATTTTTGGAGGTATGATAGGAATTTAGTTCTGATCATCTTTTTTCTTCTACACAGAAATCTTTGAGAATATATTCTCTCTTTATATGGTTGAAAGATGAACAATATGTCAAATAACACCTCAAAAATGTATTGTTACATCGAGTGCTGAAAAAATTTACATTGCCTATAGAAAATTGTTTGAGCTCTGGAGAAATATCAGAAAATGTTATATCTTGTCTAACCATAGCCTGAAGAGGTAAAGGGAATGTTTGTAAGATCTGATTATATTTACCCACATTATACTGAATTTGATACTTTTTACAAAACTCCTGATGAAGTAATAGGTTACCTCTATTGTCAATGAAATGAGAAACAGCCCATGTTCGTTTTTTATACCATTCGTTCATAAATATGGATTTTTTATTACTCAGAACGTATCTATTGTTCCAGACAGGGGTGTTATGTGGTGTAAAGTTATGACTAAAGACTAATTTCCAATAGAGGAGAACCTGCTTATAAAAATCTGATAATTTAAGTGGTAATTTATTTATCTCAAAATCACATTGTAAAAGAAATTGGGTTCCACTTATTTTTTTTGAACACTAAATTGGGTATATATGACCAAACTGAGAGATTATTAGATACTATATATTTCAACCATTTAAGTTTTAATACTGCATTCATAATCTCAAAATCTATGGCATTTCCCCCACCATCTTCATACGTTTTAATCATGTAATTTTTACTTATGTAATAATTTCCATTCTTCCAAATAAAGTTAAAACTTAGTTTATTAATAGCTTTTATCATTTTGTTTGATATCGGAAGTGTGTGAGCTGGGTAAATAAATCGAGAAAGACTCTCCATTTTCGTTAATAAAATCCTACCAAAAAGAGAGACGTCTCTCTGTAACCATTGATTAAGAATCAGTTTACATTTTTCAATATTGTTCCAAATCTTAATGTTATCGGAAGATGTCCTGTTTCTTGTAATGACAATTCCCAAGTATTTCACCTCCTTTTTAATATTAGCTGATCACAGCTAGTACGGCACCCCTGTCTGTTTGCCGCCGCCATGTTGCCTCTGACCGAAATGAAGAAGAAAAAAAGTTTGCCGCCGGCCGCTTCTTCTGGATCAAACCAAGAGCCTTGGCGGACAGGGGTGCCGTACTAGCTGTGATCGGCTCAGTTGTTGCACCCAGTCTGATAAGAGGAAAAACTCTAATAGCTGTCTGTTAGTAGCTAACTGACGTTTTGTAATTCTATCTGGTTTACAAAAAAAAAAAAAAAATTCCTCATTCAGCCGGGAACAGCACTGAGCGCATCCGTTGTGTCACGTGAGCAAATGAGCTAATTTCATTGGCTAGAAGCTGCTCGACTCTATCGAGTGTAGATTGCTTTGGCTTGAGTTCACCAAAAGGATCGATACTTTTGCGGCTGAATTTTTGCAGCTGAATTTTTGCAGCTGAATCTTTTGCAGCTGAATTTTTTGCAGCTGAATTTTTACCAGATAAAAATTGAGTGTAAGGAGTTCAATGTCTAAAAAAATTCAGTGTTTAAAATTCGGTGTTAGAAAAATTCAGTGTTTAAAATTTGTTGTTAAAAAACATTCAGTGTTTAAAATTCGATGTTTAAAGAAAGGCAGATTCCAATGAGACAGTTTTTATTCCATATTATGAAGCTCTAGCGAAAGTTCAATTGAAGAAACTCTGACTTACCTCACATCATCAGAAGCCGATCCGTCTCCGAAGCGAGCCAATCAGCTTTGAACTACTCCACCACGAAGCCCAATCAGCGTCCTGCTTCCACTTTATAAACTCCCTCAAATCTCACCACAGCCGCTATCCTGCAATCGCAATGTCGGATTTCGATCCAGACGACAATTCACCCACCTCCATCCCCTTCTCCGCCATCGCAGCTGAATCGTCCTCCATGACACGACTTCACCTCAACCTCATCAGAGAGTATTAATCCCAGTTGTCACCATCCCTCGTCTCATCGCATTGGTCCGGCAGAAGACCACCATGTTGAGCCCGGTTCTGCCAGAGGTTTCTTCCCAAAGGGGAGTTTTTCCTCTCCACTGTCGCTTCATGCTTGCTCATCATGGACACTTCACGGTACCTGCATCACCGTGCAGGACCTCTATATCCCGAGTCTGAATGATGCCCCGGCGTCAGCTCCCTCAGTCTTCTAGTCCCACAATTCTGCCCAGCAGATCACCTTGTCAACCAGCTCGGATTAAACCACCACCAGTTTCAGGCCCAGGGGGAACATCCCTATTCACATTCATCTACTCATGCATGTTAAAGCATAATTCAGCATGAATGTTCCTGCCGAGGTCTGAGCGCCAAAGACTATACTTTCTTATCAATAAATTCTTCTAATTATCTTTTCTCTCTGTGTGAGTTTTTCAGATTGAAAAAGTCACATCAAGGTGGTCAGTGTAGGCCACATTGACAGAGACCCTTGAACAAGATTTTTGTCTCTCTCTAGTGGTCGCTTGTGTAATTACAACTACTCAGCTGATTCCAGTGTTTTAGAATCCCAATTGTGTAGTGTTCTCTTTGATGCCATCTGGTGGCGTAGGTGTGTCACTGCAACCACAGTTTGAAATTCTCAGGCGAAGGTAGAGTCCTGCACGGGTCGAGTTTTACCAACCCGCACCCGCCCGAACCCGTTAGGATGACTACCGAACCCGACCCGTCACCCGCGGATATCTTCAATTCAAATTCGAACCCGACCCGACCCGTTGATATTTAACCCGCAACCCGACCCGTTAACACATCAAGTAATAGGCTATAGTACACTGTGCTGCAGAACAGCGCCATTAAAACTGCAGCAGACGTGTATGCACTGACTGTGGCCTTTTTGGAGGGAAGTCCCCGCACTACAACAAGGGTGACCCCAGACAGTGCCTGATTAATATAACATTTCTGATGTCCATAACAATAGACACGAATAAAAAAATAAAAAAAAATCACCAACTACCCGCCCGCACAAAAAAAATATCCGCCCGACCCGTTTATTTTTATTTATGTATTTTTGGCTACCCGACCCGTTGCAGGACTCTAGGCGAAGGCACCCTTTCTCCCCCTACGTAATCCTACAATAACATGATATTTACAGTTGATTTATTAACAAATAAATCAACAAACAAATTTTCAGTAAAAGTCAACAGCAATAACTCCAATAACAAACGATAATTTCATTCAAAATGTATTTATTAAAAATGCTTAACAATTCCTGTAATGAATGAATAGCACAATGAAAGAAACAATGTCTCATCTAAACATCCGTCACTTAACAATAAAAGTTAACAATAACTCTCAACTCCCAATAACAGATGATACTCAGCCTCAGCAATGAACAAAATAATGTCTGTTCTGTAGGCTATTGGAAAAAATAAATTAACAAATGAGCTAATTAACAAAAAATACCTCTTGTGTAGCAAAAATTATTCAAAATGTACCAAAAACGAACAAACATATCAATAGACTATCTTTACTTTCGGAGTCCAGGTGGCTTTTCAGATCCCTTGCACCTCCATTGGACACCGAGACATATGTGCACAAGGCCTCCCATTTGTCTCGACCTGGTCTGAAAGCGGGGAAACTCTTTTGTAAATCGTCGGTAAACATACATTTGCTCTTTTGCATGTTGTTGGCGAACTGACAGCCACGCTATCTATATTCTGATTAAGAACAGGGCTGCCCGCACATAGGCGGATCTACTGGTGTGGCATAGGGTGGCAAATGCCACCGTAAATGACAGCCTTGCCACCCCTGCTGCCACCCCCCGATGTTAGTTAGGCCTGACGTCTAAGGCTCATAAAGACATATTTGTGGTCAACTTTGACAGAAAAGAGACTGTAAAGTTTGGTTGAACTCAAATCAAAACGCACAAAGGCATTGGATCTAAATAAATTTGTGAAGCGTTTTGCTGAGCAACATGGAAATCGCCGCATTCAGCTGTTATAGTCATGTCAACTTTATGTTATGCTCTCTGGTGAGCCTTTACAGAGCTGTTACATTTAGTTTTGGCACCTGAGAAAATCTGATATTTCCTTAACCTGACTCCGCCAGATGGATTTGCTGGATTTGCTCCACATATCCATCTGGAAACCTTCCGTTGAAGTAATTTTAGGAAGGGGCGAAAATACTGGTTAGCTGATTGGCCTATGTTGGTGATAGACGGCCCAAATAAAACCAATCAGATCAACGAAGCATATGACGTACTAACAGAGCGATGACGAAGAGGAGCCAATTGATAGATCAAACTCTTGCAGAAACCAGACGGGAGAAGCGCAAAAAAAACTTTTCCTCTGAGAAAAGCCTCCAGAGCAGTGTTATGCTCTTTTTCCAGTGAAGAAATACTCTGTAATTCCGATAAAACTTGCTCGATAGCCACGCTAACGCTAGTTTCATCGGCTGAAGCCGCCATGTTCTTTAGACTGAACTGTGGCGCTTCTCGTTGCGTCACACCTCAACCCGCCTCAAAGCCAACGCTGATTGGATGTTCTTTGGTGAACGGCTCCAAATTTTCTTTAACGGAGAGTCTCCAGACTGATCTGCGAGTGAAACCTTGAAAGCTCGCAAGATCAGGATGGTCTCACGAGGCTAATATTTCCTTTAATAAAACCAAAAGTGTTAAAAGTAAAGTTAAAAATGTAATACTGGTGTAAATCCTGCTTTATATTTTTGTATAAGTAGTATGAAACTATCCAGAAATGACCCGTATGAACCTCCTCACAAAATGTTTGTACTTTTTCAGACTGGAAGCAAAATTTATTTTTTTGTTGCTTCTTTTCAGATTTGTGGAGATTTTGATGTAACATACAGTACCTGCCTTTTTGTTATTTTATTGATACAGCAGCTCTATCTACAGCATATTTACATGCATGAAATGTCCCTTTCATGTTGCCTTAACTGCTGTATGACAAGTTACTGAGGAACAAATGGGGTAAATGTGTGTTCAGAGTAAACAATACATCATGGGCGTAGGTTTGCATAGGGACCATAGGGACATGTCCCTACCAAAATTTTGGAAGGACCTATTTGTCCCTACCAATAATTGGATGTAAACAACATGTTTATAATTTACTATACAGCAGCCGCTTCTTTTCCTCTCGCAGCTTCTCTGCCTGGTAGCTGCAGCTGCCTGCTCTTTCCTGTCCCTTTCACATAGCAGCGCATCAACTGTGCTGCACGGTTTAACTCTCTGATTATTCTGCCTTAAGTTCCGCCTTCTCTCTTTCTGATTGCGTGTTTTCTAGTCTGTATGTGCGCGCGCGGGTGCTTGGAGCGCGAAAAAAAGACGCTAAAATAAATTAATATTGGGCTACGAAACTAGTCCAAATAAAAAACTTATCTACGCTAAAACAGGCGAAAGCTTCTGATTGGAGTTCTGTAAAGAAGCAGGAGAGAGTTTTATTGATTTGTGGAACTTGAGAAATGTAAGTTTACAACGTTAGGATTTCTTTTATTTTATCTTTTGATCAGATAGCCAAAGGCTCCTTAAAGATCTTTTATGAAATGAAACCAGGTGAAACGTTTAAACGTTTCCTTTGGAGGAGTTCTGGATGGAGAATATTGACAGACAAAAACTATTTTTTTTTTACTTCTTAAATGCAAAATGTTTACATATTTTTTACAATCTTGGTATAATTCCTGCTCTAAGTGGGTCGCTCTGTCGGCTAAAGGCACATTTTAGTGGCCCTATATTCCAGTTAACGATTAATCAATTACATAGTTCACGATTATTTAAATAATTTGTTAATATGATTAATTGTTTCAGCCATAGATAAAATACATGATTTTAGCAACACAGAGTAACAACAGCCCAGATGTACAACTTCTAATATTAATATTTTAAATGCTCAGTGTCAGTTCCTCTTCTAGTTCCAGTGCACATGTAAATACAATACATTTACTTGCTGTCCCTTGAATGTATTATTTTGCATGATCCAGAGAGAGCATATTAGATAAAAAAAAATAAATAAGAGTGGGGTTTTACCTCTGCACAATTCTCTATCTTCAGAAGAAAACACAGGATAAATCCACATATTATAGACTATATTTGGTTAAACAGACACTGTCTTAGTAGCAGGTAAATTTAAATGCAATCCTTTTCAAAGTGGAAAAAGTCCTAATTCCACATTCATCAGAGCCAGTTATGCTTTAAATATTGATAAACAGCATCTAGAGTATGTAGTGCTTATTGTCATGATGGGTGCACGGAGAGTGACCCAATTATGCAGAACACCACTAGACGGACACAGGAGTAAAAGTTAACAAGTTTATTTAGTCTCAAGCACACTGAAATGACTGGTTCTGGTTCGGGCCTGGAAACTGGTTCACCGGAGTCTGCGTGAGAGACAGTTCAGTTAGCGTTGTACCTTGGAGTTTGCTTTCTTGATTGTTACTGATTGTACCTTGAGGGTTCTTGTAGATAGCTTTGAGAGAGTCTCTGTTGGATCTGGAGAGGAGTTGATCAGCAGAGTCCGCAAGCTGCTTCAGCGTCTTACTTCTTGTTCTGAGCAGACCTTGGCTTTGAGTTTTCCAGCTCTTAGTCCTGAGCTGCATGGAAGTTCACTGAGGTTCTGCAGGTTTGGCTCAGAGGGTCGGCTCGGCAGGTTAGCTCTTCCTGAGCTCCACAGAGGAGAAACTGGTTTCCTGGAAGACAGAGACAAAGGTTAGAATCCAGACTGGATTCAAAAGTCACAAAGATTCACTGAGAGTCTAGGCTTAGGCGCTGACCAACTGGATCAACACTGCGGCGTTGAGGCAAGGTCTGAAGACAGCTTAAGTAGTGGATCCTCTGATGATCTGATGGGCTGCAGCTGTGCAGAAGGCTCACTCAGGAGGATCCACGGCGGACTCTGCTGGAGAAAGGTGGAACTTCTCCAGCTCCCAACACTTATAAGATTTGTATTAATGTAGCAAGAAATGCTGCTGTTCTCTTTAAACAAAATGAGCCCTGAAGCTCACATTAAGCATAAAAAAGAGCATGCATATTTTTGCAAAGGACCAATGAAACTGAAGAATAGTGTCCCTACTAAAGTTGAAATCAAACCTACGCCCTTGCAATACATAGATGTCCAGTACCTTGTTTGGGTGCCTTGACCCTTTTATTTCTACTGTGTATTTATGCTAACTTTAGTACAGCTCAGTCCATAGATCACTGATGGGTAACTTTTTCTTTTTTATAGTTTCTTCTCTGACAGTCAATCTCACACATCTGTGACTCAGCGCCTGTGTCTTACCTTAATACCTTTCCTGTCATAAGGCCCCTCTAGAAGTAGTGTTATCATTCTTCTATCTCCTATTAAGTGAGATCACATTGTACGATGTATTTCTAATATGAACTGTTTCACATGAAACACTTACTCTACATACTATTCTCACCAAACTGTGATGACTGTGATTAAATTCAGTGTAAACAAATGCCACATGTTGCCACCCCTCAAAAATTCCTGCCCCCTCTCACCACCCCATAAATATTTTTCTAGATCCGCCCCTGCCCAGAGGGCTGTGTAGGCTAATATATTAGTGGTTAGAGTAGTGTGCTTGTGCTCTGAGAAGGTTGCAATACCCGGTTTGATCCTCACAGCCTACATTCTGTGCTGTGCTTCAAGTGCTACAAGTTTGGTGGCACTGCAATGATCTAAAGTGTAATAATAGGGCTTGGTCGTCATGACGTAAGCACTTTGCGTCGCCGCCATCTTGAATGCCTCTTTTACCGCGGCTCATACTACTGCCTATGACTACCGCATACTGTACTCCCTCTCAGCCATGTTTTAATTTGATTAATTTCAGCTTAACTTGATTTCAACCATGGTAAACGTTGCTGTATTGTGGGCTGTAACAGCGCAACACATGATCGCCATGGGAACAACATAGAAAATGGGTTAGCTTTCCACTGCTTTTCTGCCTGGAGGTGCAACCACAGAGACCAAGTGTCAGAGATAAAGAGTCGTCGGCTAGCTTGGATGCTCCTGATCCCATCCATTCGTGAACTGCACATGAGACTTCAAGGACTTGTAGCTTCTGAACTGTTTTGAAGTATAGGCGCTCACTCATCGGTGCTCCACTCATTGTTTGGAAATTCATATGGATCCAAATTATTAATAATGCTGATTTTGTCAACATACCAGTCCCCTGCTTCTCTATTTAATGTGTCCCAGTAAATTCCAGATCCTTTTCGGGAATTTAACATCTTTTTTCTCTTTACTTCTATGTCTCTTCTTTCAACAACAACGTTGTATTAGGGCGACCAAACGTCCGTATTTCCCGGGACATATCCGTATTTCATGTCCTGGGTTTTTTTTAGAAAGTGAGGAAATGTCCTGATTTCACTGCGCACGACGCTCCGTGTGACGTAATCCCTGAGCCGCGTCAGTGCAGGCAGCCCTGCTCTTAATCAGAGGCTCTGTTCGAAAACCTAGGACGGGTCCTCCAAGGACGCAGTCTACCTAGACTGGATCCCTCCAAGTCCTTGAAAATAAGGAGACCGGAAGAGTTCTGTCTGTAAATTCGAACAGGTCCTCGCTTCAGCGGGTTTTACCGGCGTATGCTCTGTTGCTTAGCAACCGTGAAAGTTGACACACAAAGCAGGAAAAGAATGAATACCGAGGTTTTCAAAACTGTTTGTTTATTGATTTATTTATTTTTTGAAAAGTTAAAGTGAACAAAGACTACACTCACAAGAATCCAGAGTGGAATAAAGGTTCCAACCACCGGGAGCAGGAAGAAATCAAATCAAATGTAATGATAGAAACCTTAGTCAGTTAGATAACCTGCTGCTGTCATTCTGCACATCTCTGATGTTGCTGCTATTTTCAAATATCCATTACTGTAAAAATGTCCATAGCTGCATATTGGTTATTTATTCTCCAGTTTTATATTGTTAAAACACTTTACAGAATTTTATTTTTTAACTCTTCCCTATTATGTTATTCTTATACATTTCTCTAAGGTCCACATTTGTGTGACCATTTTCAATAATCTTTCTGCTGCTGTAAATTTGCCCATTGTGGGACAATAAAGGGATTTTCTATTCTATTCTATAAAAGGGTTAGAAATATATAAGTAAATCTAAACAATGTATCTACAAAATATATCTGCAAAATCTCTAATATTCAACAACAAAAATACTTAGTTAAGCATATTGTGCAAAACAACAATAAAAAAATTAAAATCCTATCAGATTTATAGTTCCCACTTTGCAGATCTATTAGAATCTGTCCTTAAATTACAGCCAAACTAATTTACACAGTAACAGATAAAAACCTTCAGATAAACCAAACATTACCGCCACTTATCTGACTCAATAACCATTAAAACAACTATTTTCATTAATTTCAGACGGAACTATTCACAGAGTTGTATTATTATATTAAACTGAACTTCAAATTTTCCCAACTGTTCTGCGCCAAGTAACATTTCCTCTGATCACGGAGCAAATCCCGATGATGAGACATTTGTTCTCTCAATATCACCCCCCCCCCCCCCCCCCCCCCGCTCCAAGGTGTCCTGGTTTTCCCAAATGAAAATATGGTCACCCTAGTTGTATCAGAGCTATGTTTACGTTCGTGTAGCCCTCAATATGGCCGCCACGTCCCACAATGCAACGCGGATCCCGAGTCCTATTGGCTTTTTTTATGCTTATAATGAAAATGAAAAATCTAAAAAAAAAAAATAGAGTTTAGCACATTTTCTCAAAGTACGAGTTTTAATCTGAACTAGATGGGGTTATCTTCGTGTGCTACAAGTTTGGTGGCACTACAATGATCTAAAGTGTAATAATTGGCTTTTTTTTTTTGCTTAATAACAATGAAAAATGTAAAAAAAAAATACAGTTTAGCCCATTTTCCCAAAGTAAGAGTTGTAGTTGTAGTCTGAACTAAATGAGGTTACCTATGTATCCTAGAAGTTTGGAGGCACTACAATGATCTATAGTGTAGTCATTGCTCATTTTATACTTATTCTAATAAAAAAAGCGACACCAAGGAGAGGTGGATTATTATCAAATTCATTTCATGTGTATCTCATCTCATGTCATTCATATCACATTAATTGGATTCGAAAATAATGCTTTTCTGAGGAATTTCCAAAGCCTAGATGACAAATGGCACCTCTATTTTATTATCAGAATAAGTATAAAATGAGCAATAATTACACTATAGATCACTGTAGTGCCTCCAGGATACACAGATAACTTTATCTGGATCATACTACAACTCTTACTTTGGGAAGATTGGCCAATATGTATTTATGGAGATTTATTTTTTTGTTAGTATAAGCATGTAATAGCCAATAATTACAATATATATCATTGTAGTTCTACAAAACTTGTAGCACACATACATAACCTAATCAAGTTCAGACTACAACTCTTACCTTTGGAAAATTTGCTAAACTCCATTTTTTTTCTGATTTTTCACTGTTATTGTAAGCATATAAAACCAATAATTACTTATGACTTAGATTTATTTTGTCATTTTGAATACACAAGTATGAACAAAAAGAAATTTCATTTAGAACAGCTCTAGAGAATTCCATATTTTAAAGTGCAGCTTTGAAAACAATAATACATTTTTAAAAATAGTAATATAAACATATGACTGTATATTTACAGTTCTAACATTCTTTTCTTTCTTACTTTGGTAAGATAGGCCAAACTGTATTTTTAGAGAGTTATTCATTGTTATTATAAGCATATAATAACCAATAATTGCACTATAGACATATTTTTTTTTTCTTTTTTCTATTGTTTTTTTGTTGTTGTCTTTTTTAAGGTTCATATTAAAAGCTGTTGCCTTTATTTAGGCCAGAAAACATTTTCAAGCTGGAGGCCTGTGTTTGTCTAGTAGCCTCTGTAGGGAGGAAATCTTCTGTTGGCCTGCAGGCCTCTGGTCGGATGGTGGTTTCCATGTGTGGGGGGGCCTTGGTTCATGTACAGTCCTGCGTCTCGATGGCGGCTTGTATGCAGATGATGGCCAGCATTTATGTAGACGCCTGGGTTTGGGTTGAAGCCTCAGTTTGGATTCTGTCTCCTGTTTTCATGGTGGGGGCCTCTAACTGTGGAACCACATCTGTTTCTTTGGCGCCTGTTTTGCATGGGGGCCTCTTTTTGACTGGAAGCTTCAGTTTTCATGGACTCCTCTGTTTGTGAGGAAGCTTCATGATGTTCTTTTTTCAACTCTGCTGTCAATTGTGAGACTTGAGTCTTCAGAGAGTTGATCAGTTCCTCCTGTTCCTTGAGTCTGGAGTCATTTTCAGTTAGTCTTCAGCTGTTCCTCATATTTGAGCCTCAGCTCTCGTTCTTCTACAAAAGCCTCTGCCAGCCTCCCTTCTCTACTGGCGTTTTTCTCAGCCTGCCTCTTCAGGAAGGCGAGCTCATGCAGGACACTGACGCACACTGTAACTGTAGGAATGCGTGGTAACTTTGACGCACCTGTAGGCTGGGTTACAGTGAATGTTTCCTGCTTCTCCTCTTTCTCTTCACTTTTGAGTCTCATGCTACGTTCACTTTCTAAACTTTTTTCCAGTTCTGCGATTTGTTTCATCTGAGTTTTGCAGTCAACCTGAAACTCGATTCTTTGTTCTCTCTCCTCATGCAGATCACAAGTCCTCTCGTGCAGCTCTGTTTTTAGAGCAGTAACCTGCTGAGGGAGATCGTTGATATGTTTGAGAGCCTCTTCGATGCACATCGAGCGAGGGATCATCGTAACCGCTGATGCATGGCGTGGCATCCTGTTGCTTTGATAGAACTTGGGGCGGTCAACATCAGTTTTTCTGTTGGTCCTGGTGTGCCATGGCTTTCTCCTGTTTTTATCTGGTTTGGAAGACACATAATGAACTGGGTTATCAAAATGTGGCCAAACTGCATGTTTGTATTGACTAGGGTTGTCAAAAGTATCGATACTCAAAAAAGTATCGATACTGAAAAGTTGTATCTGGATACAATTTTAATTTTCAAAAGTATCGATACAGTGCTACCACCAGTGGCACCTAAGCAGTCATTCATCTAAAGTGCAGAATAGAGGAAAATGCACTTTCTGAACACTGTGTGATTGAATAATTTTGTGCACTTTTCGGTTTCAGACTTTTTTCTGTAACAGGTGCAGCTGCTGAGAATGATTTTTGTTTTTTAACTGGTTTGGCTAGTGTCATTGTTATGTGTGCAAAGCATAGCCAATGAAGGAACACTTAATTTTAATTTTTTAAGTTTTTTATCAAGCTTGCTTAATATTGTGCACAGCATACAACCTCAAATGTTGTTTATTGTATTTATTTATCTATTTATTGTATTTTGTTTATTAATGAGAAAATTTCTGTTGAATTTTGGGGTCTTTGTTTTTATCCTTGTGGTATCGAAAATGACATTGAGTATCGAATGTTTTACTTAGTATCGGTATCGAGTTGAAAAGTTTAGTATCGTGACAACCCTAGTATTGACCCATAAAACACTTACCATGATGGTGTGAGTACGGTGCCTCAGAAGAAAGACTGGGGTGAGTCTTTGGTTTTTCTAACCTTGGAGATGGCTGACATGCTTGCTGGACCTCGTCTGAGTCGAGAGACGTAGAGTCAGCAGCGAGAGATGATTTCAGCTGAACCTCCGCTAAGGGGGGAGCCTAAATGGTAGCAGAAGAAACCGCTTCCCCTTGGATCTCTGGACCATCTTCTGCTTGGCTGAGATGCAGCTCGCTGGTGACAGAGCTGCCATCTTCAGTTGGGAAAATAATGGCATCATAGTCGACCTGGATGGGAAGGTCAACCATGTCTTCCCATGAAAGTTTAGCTGGAGAGGTTTCATTTCCACAAACAAACTGTTTTTGCTCCATGGCTAACTTTCTATCAATCAGAATATCTATCTAGCTATCATTTTTTCTATCTTGTTTGAGAAAATACTCAAGCATAATATCTGTTGGGATCTGGGGGTCTGTCCACTTTCTCCACCAGAGGGCGTACGAGATCTCCTGGAGCTCACCACCTGTCTCTCATCTGCTCATCAGGAGATCCGTATTTAAGGAGGTGGAGGGCTTCACTCCAGTGCCAGAGTGTTTGCCAGTAACGATTGAACCTGCCCGAGACCTGAAACTCTGGATAGTTTCTCTGTCGGTAATCTGCCTGTCAGTTCTCAGAAGTTCTCTGGAGAACAGTTCCTGCCAAAGATCTGCCTGCCCGCTCTCAGAAGATTACCGGAAACTCAATCAGTGATCTGCCTGCACTCAGTATAGCTCTGCCTCCGCCTCTGCCCTCTGCCTGCCGTCAGCCTCTGGACCCTCAAGGTTCCCCCCCTCTGCAGCTCTGCTCTACTCAAGAACAGGTGCAGATCTGAAATCACTCTACCTGCAAAATTCTCCAGTCTCTGGAGGCCGGCTGAGGGGCCGGAGGCAAGGCAGAGTCTCTGAGGAAGGAGGACTTCAGGAGGAGTCTGGCGACGACGCGGACCTCAGGAGGAGGTCGGCAACGACGCCGGACCTCAAGAGGAGGCCAGCGACGCCGCCGTCTCTGACGCTGCAGCAGCCGCCTCTGAGGGGGACACGAGGAGCGCCCACTGAGGGCTCTTGGAGGCTTAGAGCGCCCCTCTGAGGGCTCTTAGAGAAAAACAACAGAAACAAGATCGTTTCAGTTTTAGGATTTGACCAATTAGATGAGCCCTTGAATGATGTATTACCTACTGTCAATTAAGTTGAAAAAAAATTTAACAAGTCAAGAAAAAAAGGTAAAAAGCTCATTGAAAAGTTAACAATTATATTTAGGTTTAACTAAAAAATGTAAGTGCCAGTATCAGCATTAATGCCTCTAAGGTTATGTTGTAGCAAATAAAATGTTTTTCTTTCACTCTCAGAGTGTTTTTCATATTTTTTTATAGAAGCACTTTTGTTATTTTTCTTAATATATTCAGGCAACTTGGTGTTTCTTGTTGTTACATTGACATACATTTTTTGCCATCCAAAATATTTATATTTTTTGAATATTACAAAGGTGATAAGGTCTTGTCCTGATTCCAATAACACTATTGGCTTGAAATTTTGATTTTTAAGGTATTTTGCTGAGCGCCCTATAAAGGGTTAAGCGAGATACTAACTAAATAATTTTTAAGGTCGTTTACTTTTTCATGCTTGCTATTTTGTCTTCTATGGTCATCCTGTTTCATGTGGGCTGATTTCAACTGTGGACGCTGACATTTGCATTACAAACGTCAATACTTGCTTCACCATGTGTCCTGTTTAAATCCCTCCTGACTGCCAGCGACAGAAAACAAAGTAAATATAACTTCTTGTACAGGCCAAGGTTCTGATGTAAACCAAGTCACATAAGGCAAAGGAGCGAGTTCTAAAGCTCACTGGCTGCTTTCTAAGGTTTTCTACTTGAAATATTGACAATAAATCTGAATTTAGAAAGAAATTTAAATCCGAATGAGAGAGTTGGGTTTTCTTTTTCCAATCCGTTTTGCAGCCATGTACATTGGAAAAAATCTAAATCTACATAAGTCTTTTTTTTTTTTTTTTTAATAAGTGCATTTGTTCTTGACTTGAGGAGTTAAGTGAGATTCTTTGCCAACGGAATATTGGCAAATATTTAAAGTGCATATTATCTAATTATCTTATTTTAAGAGTAAAGGAATCTCATTCCACTGGCAAATCCTCTTATTTACCTGCTCAAATGAAGGGTAAATACACTTAATTTAAGGAATGTTGACTAATTTCTAGATAGTTTTTTCCAGTGTACACACCCATTCAGATCTTTGGAGTAAAAAAATCTCCACTGCATATGTCCAGTGGTGGATTAAGTACTCAACAGTAGTACTTGAGTGAGTATACTCAAGTGAGTATTCAATAAGTATTAGCAGTAAAGAATACAAACAAAATGTTCTATTATCAGTATTGTTCTGTGTAATTTTTTAGAGTCATTTTAAAGAACCTTATAACTTGCAGAAACCACCTGATGTATTGATGCGTAGAACCACCTGCTACAAATTCTACACCACTTGTAAAGAACTTCATAATAAAAATGGCACAAAAAAATAAAGACAGATATTTTGATTATTATTTATTATTAAAAACAAACAAAAAAGAAAACAGGAGAGTCTTAATTCTAAAACTTTCACTATTGAATCGAGGTTTAATGTTGAATCTATGACCACAGAGAAACTACAACTCTGATTTGAGAGTTCATCTGAACAACCTGGCCACATGTCAACAACAAACGCTTTAATACAATTAATTAACTATAAATAATATCTGTTTCTCACATAAGGGACATTAAGTTAAGATTCTACAAAGTCTGTGTGCTGGGTACTGAGTTTTTAAAGTGGCTGATGTGACACACTGATGAGTATTCACATTATTATATCTTTGATTTTAAGAGAAAGACTGATTTTGGGTAATAGTTTGTTTGAGTTGTAGTTGCACACACACACCAGAAGGTGGCTCAATACTCCATGAGACGCCATAGTGAGGCCATAGGCTCTGCTTCTTTAAAACGGCAGAAGGAGGCATTGAGAAACTTCACCCGTCGCTTGTCTCATTTATTCCCCTGTTTTACAGGTTAGTAAAAGAGCATAAACCTCATGAAATGGTTCAAAAGTTACTTTTGTGAAACACAGCTAAATGTGATTTTATAATTCAGTCGGTAAACACTGCATTTTTGTTGAGTTTCGGGTATGTGGAAAGATGTGAAAAAAAAACCCAAGTAACGGCAAAGCTGCTGGTGCCATTTTGTGAATTTTGTGTTTGCTGTATATTTTATTTAAGGCTCTTTTTTTTTTTTTTTTTTTTTTTTTTTTTAGATAAATATGGGTTTATTTATTATTAAAAAAATCATTAAGTGAAAGTTGAATACTGAAGCTAAGCCTGCAGATATTCTTGTTTCACCACAATGCAATGTTTGAGCTGTTAAGCTAAACGGAGCTAAAAGTAAAGCTAGTTTAGCTAATTATTTGTTAAAAAGCAACCCAGCTGTGATTGTTAAAAAGGTTTATTGGTTAAAGGGTTTTAAATACAATAAAAAGATAAATAGCGAAAAAGGTATTAAAAACATATAATTGATAATATGTGCATTTTTGTTAATGTAAAAGGATGCTTGTGATGAAAGTCAAATGAAAAAAGTTACTGTACAGGAAGGATGATTTATTGCATATTTCACATGTGAGAATCACTAGTGATGATTTGTATTTATGATACATGTAATTGTATTAATAAATACGGCAGAAGCGAAGCATGGAGAAACTTCACCCGTCGCTTGTCTCATTTATTCTCCTGTTTTACAGGAACATTAAATCTGCCCATCAGGCCCGAAGCCCGGGTCTGTTACACTGATGGGAACAGAAGAGACCTGCTGGAGTGAAACCTTTGCTGGTACCGCTGCGTTCAAAGGAACCAGACCACAGTCCATTTTCGCCCATCGTGGGACAGCAGATTTTACTCTTAATGGGTCATTTTGCCTTGTAGGTAAGCTGTTTATTACAGTTTTTTATTGTGAAAGGATAAGCAGGAATTGCTGGAGGGTTGAACACAAGGTCAATGGTGGAAAATGGCGAGTTATAAGGCTCGGGCACATGACGTCACACGTTGCGCGGCAGCCATATTGATAGCTGGTCAGCCCACTGTTTACACTTTGACTTCGCGCCTGTAAGGACTAGCTTTCTTCTGCTAGTAGTTTGCTTAGTTTTTTGCCGTTTCATTTTACCTCTGCTGTCGTTATGGTCGCCTGTTGCTGTGTCGTAGGGTGTAGTAGCGCAAGCTGTGACTGGACGGGGAAAAAAATCCCAAATGGATTGTCTTTTTACCGTTTTCCAACCTGGAGGCGTCTCTATGGAAAACAAATGTCCTCCATAACAAAGAGTCGCCGGCTAGCATGGGTCGCTGCTGTAAGACGGCCAAATATAACTTTCAACTCAATCCCTGTGTCCATGAGAGTGTGTTCCCGGCATTTTCATTCTGGTAAGTTACAGAACATACTGTTTTTATTCATCTATCTCCGCCCCTGCGTGGTAGTACCATGCTAGGACAGTCATATATCATCAGAATGTAACTACATTATCCCTGGACACGTACAGTCAGCACAAGATTTATTTAGATACATTTTTGATGTTTTACGTTAGTGCCAGCACCTAGTCTTATCACCACAACAAACACCACACCATGTTGAGATGGTAGCTTACCTTGGCTCTGATGACTGTGTTCTCATTCGGCTTGATAACTTCCATGTCATGAACTTTTCCATCTGTCAGCTGTTTGTAAGCCTCTAGCGACTTGTAGCAGCGAAACTCTTCATGTGTGTAGGCACTGACGCCACACACTAGATACGAAAATACGTCCTCCCTCGCAAACGGCGGTAGAAATTCTTCCCCAACGCACCACTCCTTGCTTTCTACTTCGTAGGGATCAAGTCCGTTTATGAAGCCCATCTTTTGCAGATAACGGTCCCTGGCTTCCCTCTGCAGTGTGTCTCGGTATATTCCGCATCCTTTCTTCGCTTTTAACATCGCTGTTTACTCGTCTTTCTGCTCTGTCTCTATGCTGTTTTAGGTCTTTGTTTACCGTAGCAACTAGCTACCAATATGGCGGCGTACCCAGAATGCAACGCGCTGTGCCCGAGCCTTATTGTAAGTGTGGGGCGAAACGTGTTGAGTTACTGTAGAACTGGCCACTTGAATCCTTGTGCCCAGGAACACGACAGTCTGGGCGTGGAGAGTTAGTAGTCAGATGCTGATTTTTTTATCAAAAAGGAACTACATTAACTATTTTGCTGATGCTTTTATGACAAGCGTTTAAATTGTGTCTTTTTTTTAAGCCGCCGTTTCCGTCCCAAAGCTGTGAGTTTTTTTTCTTTCCTCTCATCTCTGTAGACAGAGCAGTTGGTGATGGGAGTATCTCCACAGCCGACAGACATTCAACTAGTGTTGATTTTAACCCTCTTTTGTCTTTAAAGTGTCAAAAACATTCAACAGGGATTTGTACCATACTAACATGTTAATGTCATATGGATGTTGTTGAAATATGAAGTTTTTTGTTCAATGGTTATTAAAGGAATAGTACACCCAAAACATGATTAGCCTTCATTTTCTACTCACCCCCATGCTGAACAACACTCTGGAGTACTTTTTTGATATCTCAAATGCATCTGGAGATCTGGGAGGCTTCTTGCTGTCTGCTGACATTCAAATAATGGAGGTCTATGGCGCCCGAGGCAGAAAGGTCCATAAAAGTCCACAAAAAAACGTGTCAATATTCCTCCATACTGCTCGTCCAATGTATTCCAAGTGTCCTGAGTGGGTAGTATCCAGGATTTACTCGAAACAAAGTCATTTAGAATGTTTTTAGAGCATAAACAGTAGTGTATAGGATTTCCTGAAAGCGCGCACATGCGCGATCACGACGCTACGGAAGCCGGCAGACCAAACCAGCGCATTCAGCTCGGCAAAGAACTCATGCTCTTCCTCAACACTGAAGTCCTCAGACATTTTTCTTTCGTTGTTTCTTTCTTTGCACAGGTAAACGGCACATTTCTTCTTCTACGCTTGCATTATTGGAAGAGCAGACGCTGAATGCGCACTTTCGTCTGGTTTGGTCTGCCGGCTTCCGTAGTGTCGTGAACGCGCATGTGCGCGCTTTCAGGAAATCCTATACACTACTGTTTATGCTCTAAAAACATTCTAAATGACTTCGTTTCGAGTAAATTCTGGATGCTACCCACTAGGGCTGGGCGATATAGAAAAAAAGCTTATCGATAAAAAAAAAATGCATATTGATCGATATCGATAATTATTGAAAAGATTTGAAACCATATTTTATGTGCAGCTCTGCCTGGACTTTTTATAATATTGCTAAATGATTTAATTTTAATAAAAAACACAAACACAGACATCAAATTAAATCTTTATTTAACCAACTTTTTTAACCATAACAGAATTGTTTTAAAGAAAAATAACTTAGGAGACCTGAGTTATGTTATTAAATACTGACAAAGAATAAACTAAAGTGACCAGAAAAGTGACCAAAATAAATATAACAAATAAATAAATGCCCCCCCACCGCCGCCGCTGCCGCACCCGTTTCCTGCTTTAACCTGAGTTATTACTTTGAAGTTTCTGGCCCCTCAGCATTTTTATCTCAATTGTTAGAGCTACGTGGGAAACTGCCCAGAACTGAAAATATATATATATTTTCCGAAGATTCCTCGGAGGAGAGCCGCACCGGGGCCTACAGTACACAGCCCGTACTCCTGCGGGTGTGAGCGGCTGAGATGATAAAAAAAAAAAAAAGAAAAAAAGTTGGTTGTGTTATCAGACTTGGTTTTCACTGGTTCCCGACACATTTCCCAGATGACTGTGGTTTGTTTTTGCTCCGACTTGCCATGACCGAAATACTGCCAGACTGCCGAACTACAAAAACCCTTCTTTGTAACAGTTTCCTCCGCCTCTCCTTGCTGCATCTTCATGTGCTCTGTGTTGTGGTTTGAGAGGGCGGCGCTTGGTGACGGCGTGCCTGGGTCCGCAATTGTAATTGGTTGGGAGGAAGCAGCGACTAGCATAAACCTACATGCTAGGCTACAATGACAAGGAAGGAAAACTGCGTTTCTTTTTTATCGAACTTTTATCGACCCTCTTTTTTTCTATTGCGCCACACGTCTATCGATCGATATATATCGTTATTGAATTATCGCCCAGCCCTACTACCCACTCAGGACACTTGGAATACATTGGACGAGCAGTATGGAGGAATATTGACACGTTTTTTGTGGACTTTTATGGACCTTTCTGCCTCTGGCGCCATAGACCTCCATTATTTGAATGTCAGCAGACAGCAAGAAGCCTCCCAGATCTCCAGATGCATTTGAGATATCAAAAAAGTACTCCAGAGTGTTGTTCAGCATGGGGGTGAGTAGAAAATGAAGGCTAATCATGTTTTGGGTGTACTATTCCTTTAATGGAGAAGCTGTTATGCTGCCATCTGCTGTGTCTTCTGAGTACTGCAGTTGTATTGTACCGTTCAGAAAAACTAAATATAGCACACGCACGTTAAAACGCCTGTTCTCTTCAGATATCATTACAGACTTTTCAGCAACTGTATATTTTCTGTTCGCTGCTTCCTGTTTGGACCTGTTCACTTCCTGTTTGGATTAACTGAGTGTGCAGCTGTTCAGAGGATCTCCATCTGAAGTTAAGTTATTTTCTCTGTGATATCTCTGTATCTAAGTAACTCTAACTGACTACTTTAAAACATAGCGCCTTCTGCTGCACTTTTCTACTGAGCACTTGTCAGTTTCACACGGTTTTATTTCTGATAGCAAGGAGTAGCTAGCCTAGGCTAGCGCTAGCTTAGCATTGCTATGGCTTCTCTCTCTCCCTCCCTTGATTCTTTTCCAACTCTTCCTTCTTCCTCTCCTCTCTCCTGCTCTCTGTGTCAGATGTTCAGTTATTCCTCTGCCTCCTTTAGTGATAATGGGATGTGTAATAAGTGTAGTATTTTTGTAGCTTTGGAGGCGAGGGTGTCAGATAGGGATGGGCGATATGGACTAAAAAATTTATCACGATAATTTCTAGGTTTTACCACGATAACGATAAGTGACGATAAAAAACAAAACAAAAACACAATATCAGCCTAATATATCAAACCAATCAAACAAGCCTGAAATATGAGAACAAATTTCACATTTATTTAAATGCTACACAGCAAATACAACTTGGCTTGTAAAAGTTTCAAAGTAGTGCAACTGTAAATACAACCTGATAAATTGAGAAACAGAACTTAAAAGTATTTCACTGAAAATTAAAACTAAAAAATGTGCAAATGGCAGGATAAATAAAGGGAAAACACTGAAAAATCTAAATACTAAAATAGAAAAAAGGTCAATAAATTCCAACAAACATGTAAAACTTGAAATACTTTGTGCAAAAATTTAAAAATAAGACTAGCAGCATCGTCAGCATGCTAAACAATGAAATAAAAATAAATAATTTAAATAAACTTAAAAAGAATATAAAAACTGAAATACCTCTCTGTGCAACAGTGTATAAATAAGGCTGACGGGAGCATCTGTATGTGCCTTACACCTTTAGATTTTTGGTTAGAAAGACCAGCATATCAACTGTGGCTGGTTTCAGAAGAGATCGCTGGCAAGTTACCACATTACCTCCAGCACTGAAGACCCTTTCTGAGGCTGTACTTGTTGCAGGGATGCACAGGTACTTCTTTGCTAACTGACTCATCAGAGGGAAATTCACCTCATGCACTTTCCACCATGCAAGTGGATCACTCTCACTGTCTGCCAGTTGTCCAAATAAATAACTGCTTAGTTCGGCCTCAACTCTGTCACTGTAAGGGACACTGGTGGAGACTTCAGCAGCAGCTGCTTTTTTCAGAAAGCTTCCCAGACTCTTCCTCTGTTTCTTCCTCTGTTGTTTGTCCTCAGTTTCTTGACCCTGGCATGTTTCAGCAGGGCCACTTGGCGTGGCAGACACAGGTTCCCCCTCTGTGACCACTTTGGCTTTGATGACCTGGATCTCTTCCTGACTTAGGTGCTGTGTACGAAAGCGTGGATCCAGAAATGATGCCATGTTGATCAGCTCCACAACATCTGGGTCACTGTATTTTGTTGTCAGATAGTCCAGTACTGACTTTTTGATGGTTTTGGTGAGATCAGAATCTTCATCCTTCTCCTGTAGAAGCTTGCTACTGAAAAGGTGAAGAATAGGCTTCAGGCATGACACTGTCACATAACTCTCTGAGGAGAGGGCATCTGTGAAATCAAGCAGAGGTCCTAATGCCTTGCTGACAGCATCAAGAACGTCAACATCTTGCCACTTCAGCACCAGATGCCTGGTTGACCATTCAGCAGCCAGGACTTGTGTGATGGCCTTTTCTTGTTCAAGAAGCCGCTGAATCATCCTCTGCCTGGAGCCCCATCGTGTTGGAGATTCGGTCACCAGTTTATGTTGAGGAAGTCCAAGCTCCTCTTGTGCAGCTTTAAGAGCACGTTGCCTTTTCCAGCTATGTGAAAACAAGCTGACTATCTTCTTGCTGACTCCCACAGCTCTGTCAATCCTGCTGTCCCTCATGCTTCTCTCTGGGGGAAAACACACACACAAAAACCAAAACAATGAATGATAATTCATACATGCTTCCAGAATGGTGAGATATTAATCATGTCTGTCAGTAGATTGATTTCCTAATGTCTGATTGGGCGATATGTTGTTAAACATGGTAATATTACACATCACGATTGTAAAAAGAAATGTAAAAAGGGCAGGCAGAAATGTAAAAAAAAAAAAAAAGGACAAAAAAATAAATAAGGTAAATATTACAAAGGCAAATAAATAAAGAAGCTAATTAAAAGAGTTATATACAGTTATGTCTCACTGTATAATTTAATTTCTACTTATATTTATTTGTTGATTGTGTTTTTGTTGGCAATTAATTGTATGCTTATATATTTATTGAGCATTTATTTCTGTATTTATTTTTAAATATGGCAGAGTTGGTCCTCCATATGTACCAGCGTCCCAGTGCAATGAAATTCTGCTCATGAGGACACAGGTTAAAAGAAACTTTTAGCTTCAGCAAAAATGCTCTTAACAGAGGCTTTGTTAAACCTCTCATCTTGCTGTTGTGTAGCAACGGTAGATGCCAAGACTAGATTAGAACTTTGGAGTGCGCAGGAAGAATGAAAAAAAAAAAAGAATCGATAGAAAACATAAGCTGTGACCTTAAACGCAATTAATTGCAAGTAGTACTGTTGAATAAAAATAATGCAAGCACACAAATTAAAACACTCAGAAATAAGAAGAAAGGAGACATTACGACATTTACTCACCAACAGCAATGTGCAGATTATGTCCGAAGCAGGACAGCCTTGTCCACTTGTTCAACGCGACTGCCTTGACAACGTTGGCCCCACTGTCCGTGGTCACGCACACCTGTTTGGCCTCGTCAAGTTTCCATTCTTGTAAAAATTGTTTCAAACCACTCGCAATATTTTCACCCGTGTGGTCCTCCGGGAAAAAACTCGTCTGTAGGCAGTTGCTATTTAAACTCCAGTCATCCGTTATGTAGTGCACCGTAAGACTGATGTATGGCTCAGTCGCTCGGCTGCTCCACATGTCTGTGGTTGAAGCAAAAAACGTCACTGTTGATAGCTTCGCTTGTAGCCCATCACGGCACTCGTCATACATCTTAGGCAAGGCTGTCTTGGAAAAATATTTCCGTGAAGGCATCTTATATCGAGTGTCCATTTTGTGGACCATACGCCTGAAACCCTCCTTCTCCACAGATTGAAGCGGCAACATATCTTTAGCCAGGCAAAACGCAACGGCCTCTGTTAACTCTTTCCATCGCTTGCTTTGGCTATCATACGGTGTGGAATGAGAAAACGCGTCGGCAAGTTTTGTTTGAGTTGAAGTTGGTTTCTTAAAAGAGGTTTTCGTCGAGGCTTCTGCTGCATCGCAGCGCATCTTCTGACTAGCTTCATATTCCGGTTTGTGTTTGTGTTTTAGGTGGTGAAATAAATTTGTAGTGTTGCTGTCCTTTGTCGTCACAGGTTGTCTGCAAACTTTGCATAATACGACTTTCTGCTCCGTATCAGACTTTTTGAATCCAAACCAGTTCCAGATAACGGAGCTGGAGCCTCTTTTAGGAACCAGGTCTTGCGGCACTTCTCCTCCACCTTCCGCCATGTTTGTTGTTTGCGCATGGATCGCACGTGGGTTGGACTGCAGGTGTGTCACGCCCAGTACACGTCACCGGCGGGAGTTTATCGTTTTTATTGCGAGATGACAAATTGTTACCATGAGGAATTTCTTTGACGATATATCGCACACGATAACATATCGCCCATCCCTAGTGTCAGAGTTAGAATCCAGGCTTCAGGCTGTTGAACATCCAGGAGTTAAAGTAGGCCCCCCACGTAGCTGTTCTCCAAAAGTGCCTGAGCAGCCAGGCGATTGGGTAACTGTGTTGGCTCAATAATCACACTGCTGACGTTAATATCCACACTTTAATGGTCGCCATTAACAGTTTACAACATGCGCTCCTGCGCTCATCACTCAACTCCATGAAGAAGGAAACACAGATCTAGCCCCGCCTCCCATTCCTTACATCTCATACATGCACAGTCTGCTACTTACAACTTAACAATCTCCCCTCTTTCTTTAAAGAACACATAACAGGCTAAAGAAATTTTAGCATTCTAACTTTACTTATTTTGACTCCATTTACTTGAACTTAACTTATGTAAGGAACAATAGTCTTTTTGTTTGTTTTAATCTTTAAGTTGCCATTTCCCTTCACTTAGGGCTCTCAGCAGTCCAAGGGCAGACGCCCCCACTTTTGTTAGGCAGTTGGCAAGTTGGTCTTTGGTAGGTGTCCATATGATTTCCTGGATTGTCCCAGAACCCATAAGTTCTTTGATGCTGCTGATCTCAAGCCGGAGTCTCTTTTCAGTTACACATTTTGTGGATTTGACAGCATCAAGGAGGGAATGGTTGTCCGTTACACAGGTAATGGGTAAGATGTTGCGCGTGCCATCACGAACCATGAGCTCTGAATAGAGTGTAGCAAGAAAGACAGCACTATCAATTCCATCTGCTAGTGCCAAAGTCTCTCCAGCTAACGTGCTACGTACCACTCTCCTAATCCGTCTGGATTGCCAGCATATGGGTGAAAATTTTCCATCTTCTCCCATCAGCATGACAAAATGTCCTCCTTGTGTCCCTCCATCTGAGAGATTTCCCATTGAGGAATCGCTGAACACCACTAGCTTGTGGTATTTGCTGTCTCCCAAGCATTGGAATCTAAGGGTAACTTCCTCAGATTTAAGTTTTCTGATCAGTTTGTTTGCAGAGGGTAATGTTTGAATTGTACCATGTTTTGTGTTTGACGCCAAGATAGATATGTCACACATGATGTCAGGTCTGCTCTGTCTTGCTACCCACAGAATCTGTCCAATCTTGGATTTTAACATGTCCATTTCTGTGTCTGTTAATGGAGCCTCCCGCTGTGGTGCTCTGATGGGATCCATAGGAATGGGCTGTAGGTTTTTAATGTATGCACGCTGTTGTACTCTGATTTCATTCTGCAGAGAATGAACCTCCATTCCAATGTAGTTGAAGCTGTTATGTTCTTCTCTTCCAACTTGAAAAGCAGTTTTCAGTTGGGGGATAATAGCTGAAGAAAACATGTCTGAACCACCCCATACAAAGTCATCTACATGGCATGCAAGAACTCCTGTCACCTTACAGAAATCATCTTGCCAGTAGAAGACAGCTGGATCAACTTTTGACACAGTTCCTCCCAGCTTCTGCATGGTTTCTTTCACCTTGTTGTACCAGAACAAGGAAGCATCTGCCAAGCCATAGACACATTTATTTAATTTCCATACGATTCCTTCGCTCTCTGCCTCTTGAGGCGGACGGAGATACACATCCCGTGTTAAATCTTTACCTTGCAAAAAGGCTGCTTTGATGTCCATAGAGTTCAGCTTCCATTTATTTTGGCATATAACAGCTATAACCATCTTTAGAGATTCAGAGGAACAAGTGGGTGAATCCTTAGGAAGTTCTTGAATGTTAATTTCTTCAAAGCCTCTTGCAACCAGTCTTGCTTTGGGTACTATTATGTTCCTAACAGAGCACTTCGCTCTCAATCTGCAGGTTTACTAGTGGTTCCTAGAATTTCTAAAAGTAGAATGGGAGGCAGATCTTTTAGTTATCAGGCTCCTCTCCTGTGGAACCAACTACCAGTTTTAGTCAGTGAGGCAGACACTCTGTCTACTTTTAAGGCTAGACTTAAAACTTTCCTTTTTGATAAAGCTTATAGTTAGGGTGGCTCAGGTTATCCTGAGCTATCTCTATAGTTATGCTGCTATAGGCTTAGACTTTTGGAGGACATAGGGACCCCCATTTCATCATTCTGCTTCATTCTCTCTCTGTTCTCCTATTCTGCAGAATCTGTTAGTTCAATCTCTAACCTTCTGTTCTCTCTGCTTTTCCTCAGAGTAGCTTTGCCTCGTCTGTTCCTGTTTGGCTGTGACGTCATCCTGGAAAGAAACATCAGCTGTGCTGCTTCCATCAACACCCTTGTTTATAGATGTTGGAGATCGGCCTGTTTTCCAGTGTGGTCCTGTTTCTCTGACCGTGACTGAGTGGATGTGCTCTCTTCGTCCTTTGGCATGGGAGCTGCCTTGGAGCTTGTCTGCCTGGCTGTGTGTTTCCTGGATGGGGCCGCCTTTTACAGCTGCTTTTTGTATCTCTGCTTCTGTCTCCTTGAACCCCAGTCGGCCTCGGCAGATGGCCGCTCACACTGAGCCTGGTTCTGCTGGAGGTTTCTTCCTGTTAAAAGGGAGTTTTTCCTCTCCACTGTCGCTACAAGCATGCTTAGTGTGGGGGATTGTATTTGAGTCAATGCAATCAACTGGTTTTCCTTAGATAGAAAACTTTGTATCAATTTGACTGTATGATCTGGTTGAACTGTAAAGTGCCTTGAGATGACATGTGTTGTGAATTTGGCGCTATAGAAATAAACTGAATTGAATTGAATTAAAAATGAGCCACTGGTACCGTGAAAAAAAATAGAACAAATAAAAATCACTCTAGGAGAGGAGTTTTTAGACAGCTGGAGATAGGCACCAGGACCCAGCTTGGGATAAGAGTGACAGAAAATGGATGGATGGATAATCACATCTTTTACTTACTGACCTTCACTGGTTTGTCCATGCAACAGTCCTAGTTTTTGTCAGGAGGATTTTACTTTACTAACACAGCATTTTCACCTGAAATTTATAAGCATCATTACATGCCTTTTAAAAAAGACTGATAGCTGTTTTTTGGCTGTTAGTTTTATTTGTTCTGCAGTAGGCTACTTCCATAACTGACCACGAGAAACAGAAGTGTTGGATTGACATGGCAAATTATATGATATATTATAATAACTGAAGAAACGCAATTACATTTATTTGCATGCAGATAAAAACATTAATATTCAAAAGAGGTAGGCTGTATTATATTCAAAAAATATTTTTCATAAATCTGACTTCAAGTCAGACATTTTTTAGTTGAGCCTGAATGTCAGAAAATGAGTCTGTTCTTCACATTCAGAGTTTTCCATACACACCCTTGGTATTTGCTGGGATAGCCTCTAAAACAGGGGTCTTCAAGGTTTTCCAGGCCAAGGACCCCCAAACTGATGGTGAGATGGAGCAGGGACCCCCTAATTATATATAGTATGAAAATGTGTTAACAGTTTCTCAAATTCGCACCATTCATAATATTCGAGTAATATTACACTGCACATGCATGAATTGTAAATGTCAAGGTACACATTTCAGCTTTGTGTGATACACATTAGTAAATTGAGATGCACATTTATATATCTTGTTGTACACATGTAGATCTTTTTGAGACTGATTTGACTCAATTTTTATCTTTTCTAAAACCAGTTTTAATATAAGTGTAGGATCATCAATCCATTTAAATCCTTTACCCCCTTTTCCTCTGATAGAATATAGAGTCTGAAACATTAACTAGATGGTGTCTGTTAAAAGGAGTGAGCTATGCAACCCTGAGGGACCAAGTATGTATAGTTTAAAGAAGGAAAAATCACCGTTGGACAAAGTTTTGTTTGAATTGAGCAAAGCTGTTTGCCTTTGGGTTCATTTAACATTTAGTTCCTACTATCTTCCTTTAGTTTTATTTTAACATTCATCTTTAATTATCCTCCCATTTCTGTTTGTTGTTCTTTGTAAGGCTTAGTGTTGATGTGTCCTGTCTGCTTTGCTGCTTAACTCCCAGATTGTCTATAAGGTCATTAAAATCAGAAGAACTGCAGGAGGAACGTCTCACTGTCCTTTTGTAGAGCTAATTAGTTCCGACCCTGCAAGGTGACAAGAACAATTGTTCTATTAACATGTTGTCAGGTCAGACCCCCCAACAGAGAAACAATAATAACCACCTATCTGCCAAAGAGCTGTACTATAGTAATATTAAACTCTTGCTCCAGTTGACTTCACTTTTGTTTATTTATAAAGAACCAATTTACAACCACTTATTTCAAGACACTTTACAAATAAAGACAAAAAGATCCTGTTCACATGACTTCAATCAAACCTTTATTATAGTGAGAAATAACATGTGAAGATAGAACGACAGGAAGCATCCTTCAACAGAAACAGACCCAGTAGGGGAATTTATTATAATCCAGTCTTGTAAAATAGAAACAAGTCCCAGCAAATGTCATCTGAAGGCAATTTACATGACAACTTTAATACAAAAACATGTAACAGAAAACAGCAGAAACACAGAATCAATTAGAAACACAAACATGCAGTCCAGCCCAATCCTATTTAAAACATGGTAAAAATAAATTCAGCTTATTATGGCGTTTAGAGAAATGTCTTCAACCCGAGGAAGCTCAGCCAATCACATCCAGTCGTTAATTTTACAGCAGTCCTTCCTCCTGAGCAGTGAAGTGGTGACAGTAGAGAGGAAAAGCAGCTTTAAGCAGGAAGGAACCTCCAGCAGCTCCATGTCAGCGCCCATCTACTGCGGCCCAGCGGGTCTTTAACAGGACAGCAGACGTCCAACAGACACAGAGGCGCCGGTCCAAGGAGCAGATGACCTTATCTGGAAAAGAAGAACAGGAGTTAGTGAACGAACACGCTAGTCTGTGACATTTAAACACATGAACACTGGGAGAGGTGTAACTTTGACCAAGAGAAGAGGGAGAAGCTAAAGTTAACAGAAGCCATAACTGTAGAGAATGGATGCTTGGAGAAAATGCCTGAAAATGCTGCAAGTCTTCAGTCGGTCGTTTCTCTGCTTTAAAAAGTTCTAAAAAACCCTTCAGAGATCAACCAGGGGGAAATTCTCCCATATTGGATCAGAAGCTGCTTCCTAACTCTTTATCTGTGGTCTAATGGAAAAGTCAGAACTTCTGGTTCTGGTAAAGGTTTGGTTACAGAGATTCAAACGAAGGTGAACAATTAATGATGAAAGATAAAGATTAAAGGTTAGACCACCTTGATGGGATGGTTGTATCTTCTAAATCTGTTTGTTCTGGATCTGTTTTTAATATCTCCACCAATACTGATGAACATCTGGAAGCAATAAAGGTTCGTTATCTTCTCTTACTGGGTGGAGCAGACTGATGGTTTAGCTGCAGGGTCGTCAACGTTTTTCAGTCCAGGACTCCAGCATGTTGGAGAGAAATAGAGGAGCCATGTTTCTCCTCCTTAGCGGTCTCTGTGCTCCGTCCTCTTCTTCAGCTCCTTCATCAATGAAAGCAAAGCGTCCTCAGAGTCTGAAACTGTCTGCATGTGATGCCTCTCTAGTCAGATAACAACCAACATACCTCCAAACACGTGTGGATGGACTCTGTTCCAATGTGATCCGGCTGCTAGAAAACTGCTTCCATCTTCAACCTGCTTTCCCTGCAAAAAGAAGACAAATGAATTTCCTGGAAACCAAGTTTAAATCTGGGCAGGATGTTGTTTTCATCATAATCTTGGTCTTTCTGTGTTTCAGTGACTGTTAGCTTTTAATCAGGCCTGGGAAGCTTGAGTTGTCGGTTTGTGGTGTTCATAAAGTCTTACTCCATGTGTTTTCTGTTTCAGTCTTTCTCTGTGCCGTCCTCAGGTGGGGACTGGGAAGCTCCTCACCATCCTGGATGTCCCGGTTCCTCACAGAAGTTCTGCTTTTGGACGTCCACAGTGTCTGAACATACATGAAAAACTAAGTGAGGCCACCTGAAATGTTAACTTTCTATTTAAAAGATGGATTATTGTTGCTCCTTACTGAACATGCTCTCACTCTTTGTAAAGTCAGCAGCCCAGATGATCCTCCTCTGGTTTGGTCGCTGCAGATCTCATCAGCATCTTCTGATGGCCCAAAGCTTGGAGAGGCTCGGTCCAACATGGGATTCAAAAAACACAGAAGAGATCCACTGCGGTCAGAACAGGCCTAGATCATATGGAGAATATTTCTGCAGAGGATTCTTTTCCCTCAAAGTAGGCCTGAAAACTAACTGACCAGAGGAACATCTAGAAGTAGACCAAGTCGCATCTGAAAGCTGTTTCTAACAGTCGGCTCCTCTCACAACCCAAATCCCTACCTCAGTCCTGTCCTCTGTCTCAAACTGCTCTGAAATCAGTTTGTCCCTCCAAGCATCGTCTCTTTACCTTCTCACCAACATCCCAGAGACCAGTTCCACTGATGACCACCACAAGCTGTGCCACTGTTCCATTCTAGATCCAGTTTGTCCCCAGCAGCATCGTCCTACTCTAGATAATCTGTCTCCACTACAGCCTTGGCCCTCTGCCTATAGACTTTAGGTGACCTCAACTCCATTTTTAGACCTTTAAGATTTTTCTTTGACCTCCTGCGTTGTCCTCAGCAGTGATGTCCAGCTGCTCCTTGGATTGGTTTGCCTCCTTGTGGTTCATCTGTTTTCAACCAGGATTCATTTTTTGTCTTTTGGTGTTTTTATTTTTTGTTCATTTGCCTCCATGCTGTGTTTCTTCTTTTCAAATCTGGTTCTTTTATCAATCCTTTGTTTGTGTTGCCTTCTGTTAGCTGGCAGACTGTCCAGCTCTGACATAAGATGTAGAGCATGCTAGATTATGTCTGCCTTAGCCAGCTCTCATGTTCCACACCTTTTTTAAATGGTTGTCATGTCCTCAGTGCCTGATCAGATGTCAGTGCTAAACGAAATTTCTAACATCTAAAACTTAAATCAAAATCTAGCAGCGGGGTCAATAAAAGCCACGGTGCAAGACGCTACCTAAGGCATCCCTAGACCTGCCAGATCCTGCCAGAATTCCTCTTCTTAAACATCCCTGTCACGACAAAGCCTCTTCCAGGGGAGCTCCTCTTCATCGTCTTCCTCTCTTCTCCTCCTCCTGGAGACGCCGTCTTCTTGGCACTCTAGGGACTCTTCTGGCTCTTCTCGGTTCAACGGGAGTCTGAAGTCGGGGGGGAATCCTCTGGGTGAACCGAAGATGTGGGGGAAGGTGGTCATCGTCTTCACCAGAAAAAGACCTGACTTCATCAAAATCATCATCTTCCCCCTCAAAAGACCACATCTCCACCTGCTCATACTCGTCCACCACTAATCCTTCCACTTCTACCTCCTTATAGTCAACCCCTATTTCTTCTACTTCTATCTCCTCATTGTAACCGAGGAACGGTTCTGTGACAATATGAAAAACATATTCATCACCTTGATCCTCTATCCAGAACCAGGGCTCCGGGTCAGGATCAGCTGGAAGCACAACGTCTAGAACTGTGAGGGGAAAAAAAACATTAGACCAGGAACAATAATTAAGGAAAATTAAATGAAAAAACTAAATGCTTTATTTTAGGTTGCTGGATGTGCCTGTGTGAGTTTTTCAGGTTAAGTAGATCTAATCAATAAGACATATAAACAATGCTAACGGTTTGATTAGTGTTAAAATAAAAAATATTAATATATATGTATATATGTGTGTATATGATTGTGTTGCCCTGTCCCCTGCTATTAAACTGTGCTCCCACTAGGGGGCACACATCCTCCGTTGGGAGCTACAGACATTTAGATTAGTTCAGATTAAAGAACATTTGAAGCTGTAAGTAAAAAACGTTTTTCATTAAACACAGACTACCAAATTAGAAATAGTTTTGAACTATTAGATATATCTCTTTACCAGAAAAAAGTTTCATTGGCTGACTTGATAATATAATCATAAATCTTTGAAGTTAATTTACTCTAAGCAGAAAATTATCCTTATTAACAGAAATAAAGGCTTAATAACATCAAAAGTTCAGATCTCTAATTTCTCAGAATCAGATTCTCAGCTTATCAGACCCTTCCTCAGTCCATCCTAGAGTAGAAATAAAGACCTTAATTAACACACACAGAAAGCTCAGAGCAGAAATGGACATTAGCAAACTTAATGCCAAACTATTTAGAACATTTTTCTTTTTCTAAAAGAAAGGGGATCCTATACAGAACATTTCATGGTTCAGAAGAAACCATCCAGTGTTAAATGTTTAGCAAATGATCGAGTCCTCTATGAACAAACTATTATTACTGATGACAGATGAGATTAAATGATTTACTTTCACCTGAAGAAGATCCAAACAAGGGCTGCAGGAAAACCTTTAAATAATATATTGTTCTAAACTCATGTTTTAATTCTTACCTCCTCACTGTAAAATAAACATATCATCCTTCTTTCTGAACTCTTAATTAAACATTTTTTATTTCTTTATCCTTATTATAAACTCAGTCAATTTCTAAACATGTTACAGCCAAAAAATGAAAAGGACCTAATTTTTGTTTTAGGAAACAAAAGCTAAAAACAAACAAATTATAATGTTTATGGTTTTATTAAAATTAATAGTTTTAGTTTGTTGCTTAGTAGTTGCCTTTAAAAACATGATTTCAAAATCACCTTGTGCAACCTGAAAAAGTCCTAAAGTGGTTTAATGCATTCAACAAAGGTATCCATGGAGACCAATATGTTTACTACAGCATATTTTAAAAAAGGCCTTCCTTTTCAAATTCCAATACATTCAATGAATCCATTTTATCCTAAAATAACTTATTTTCTATTTTTTTATCCATTTCCACATTAAAGTCACCATAGATTATTCTCTCAAACCAAACTTGTTTCTGTTTTACATCATTACATCTGTTCTCATTCCTCCCATTTCCGATCAATGAAAATCTATTTAATACATAATACCCCTTAAAAAACTTTTTGGTATAAAAAACACTGGTTAAAAACGCATCATTTCCTAAACACATTTACTAAACTAAACAACTTGAAAATCTTCATCTCTTCTTTTTTTTCAGCTAAAATTCAGTCAACTTTCAAAACACTACTTTTTATTAAATAGGAAAATAAACAGTTTGGCTTGATGATATATTATGTTAAATGTCCTTCAAATGTCTCTTTGTTTAATTTCTTTATTTAATGTATTTTCACCAACATTTCCATATAGAGCTAACACATTTTCAGGGCATTTTTTTTTTTATAACCGACCTAGCTTAATCTAGTTTTCAAACATTTCACATAAAATTCAACAAAGGTGTTTCTCTGAAATAAAAAATTTTTTTTTCCAAATAATTAAATGGCTGTTAACATTCCTGACAAATTCAGTCGACTAAAAACACATTTAATCTCTGAGATGTCAAAGATGCTAGATGCTAAGCTAGCCTTCACAACTTGATGGAAAAACTTCAAAATAATCATTTAATCAAGTAAAATTTTTTGAATTAGCATAGTAAAATAGTGACATTAACCTTCCAGCCGATCCTGCAACCTGTTCATCATCGGTGTGAAGCACATCTTTGGCAGGTTAGTAAAAACCACAGACTGCAGCAAGTCAAGCGTCCAGGTCAAGTTTAGAAAGTAACGGTTAAAGATGGCGCCGACGTTCAGAGGCCTCCGTTTCCATGGCAGCGGATGCGCGTGCGCACGCACACGTGCGTGCGTGAGAAGAATTAGGAAAAAGTGGCTAATTGCACCAGCTAATTAGCAAAGCCTGTTTTTCTGCATTATTACAGTTCCATCCTGACCTAAAGGTGAGTTCAGTCAAAGCTGCATTTAATAAGGCAAAGGAGCGAGTTCTAAAGCTCACTGGCCGCTTTCTAAGGTTTTCTACTGAAATATTTGACAATAAATCTGAATTTAGAAAGAAATTTCAATCCGAAGGAGAGTTGGTTTTTTTTCCAATCCATTTTGCAGCCATGTACACTGGAAATACATCGAAATCTAGAAAAGTCATTTTTTCTTAATTTGAGGAGGTAAGTGAGATACTTTGCCAACAGAATAAGATCATTTACATACAAAAGAAAAAAAAATTGCATTGTCTTATTTAAAGTGTATATTATCTAATTATCTTATTTTGAGAGTAAATAAATCTCATTCCATTGGAAAATCCTCTTATTTACCTGCTCAAATGAAGGTAAATACACTTAATTTAAGAAATGTTGACTAATTTCTAGATAGTTTTTTCCAGTGTACACACCCATTCAGATCTTTGGAGTAAAATAATCTCCACTGCATATGTCCAGTTGTGGATTAAGTGCTCAACAGTAGTAATTGAGTAAAGTATTGTTACTTATACTGTTAGAGTGATAACTATCCTGTGTTTCAACCAGAAGGGTCATAAACTTTTATGACCTCCTGTAGGTCATGAGGCAGAATCACACGGATGTGTGACTTCCATCCAGCCAGTTGGTCAATTCACACTATCTTGTTACCTGCATCCTCCCAGACAATGATTACTGGCTCTTCTGTTTTAGGCCCGCCTGTTTGATGTTGTAAACTGTTAATAAAAGGCTTTGCCATGAAGGGATCTGTGGGAGAAGGTGATGGCTTTCCAAGCCAGAATCTTCTCTCCACCTGGCACACACTGACGTCACAAAACCCTGTCTCTGTGTTGATCATTTTCCTTTTAATCTTTTAAACTCACATTACTCTGGATTAAAAACCCAACATTTTTGGTGCCGAAACTCCGGGAGTCAAGATCCAATTGTCCAGGACCGTGCGGGACCAAGGCCAAGAAACTGACGACAGCCGTCCACCCTTTGCCGGATGGAGCCAATAGGTTGGTCCAGCCCTGCCCTGGACATCCTGGTGACGACTCAAGCTGAGGACTGATCTGCACAGAAACGGTACGCCTAAGGTTTTTTATTAAAAGCTGGTCTCGGACCATGTGAAAGCTATAACTAGTTGTAGTCGCTAGAATATTTGACAAACAGGGTTTGTTGTGGGAGATCTGGGATCGGTATTCTATGCGTTTTGGGTCAGGGACCCTCTGTGTTAAAGCTATAACTAGTTGTAGTCGCTAGAATATTTGACAAACAGGGTTTGTTGTGAGAGATCTGGGATCGGTATTCTATGCGTTTGGGTCTGGGACCCTCTGTGTTCAAGCTATAACTGGTTGTAGTTGCAAGAATATTTGACGAAACCAAATTTTGTTTACAGGTCTGGGACCTGGGTATTCTGTGCATTCGAGTCTGGGACTCTATGTTGGTTAAAAAATAAAAAATATTAGGCCTTAGGTGTGTGTGACTGTGTGAAAGTGTGTGAGGAAACAATCGAACCGCTGTGTACTGGACTAAATTCTTTAAAAATGGGACAAGGCAGTAGTAAGAAGGAAATGCCAGATGATGTTAGATGGATGGTGGCGTGTTGTGGTGGTGACCCAGAGTTTGCCAGAAAGTGGATTGAGAAGGAGGGCTGGGATGGAAAGTTGAAAGTTGAGCCACTGACTAAGGTTCAGCAGAAGGTGGAGATGAAGTTGGTGTATAAATCAAAAAATCAAAAAACTGACTGTCTGAAACAAAGGAAGAGCAGGATGATTTTTGATGGATCCACAGCAAGTCATCCTACAGTGCCAATATGTGGTGGCAACATGCAAAACATGTTGCTGAAGATTTGAACAAAACAGACTGTTATGTTTGTACTCATATTCCTACTCCTATGAATAAAATATGAATTGAAAGATGCTGATGTTTTTATGTATAAGAGGAGGGAAATGTTAGAGTGATAACTATCCTGTGTTTCAACCAGAAGGGTCATAAACTTTTATGACCTCCTGTAGGTCATGAGGCAGAATCACACGGATGTGTGACTTCCATCCAGCCAGTTGGTCAATTCACACTATCTTGTTACCTGCATCCTCCCAGACAATGATTACTGGCTCTTCTGTTTTAGGCCCGCCTGTTTGATGTTGTAAACTGTTAATAAAAGGCTTTGCCATGAAGGGATCTGTGGGAGAATGTGATGGCTTTCCAAGCCAGGATCTTCTCTCCACCCGGCACACACTGACGTCACAAAATCCTGTCTCTGTGTTGATCATTTTCCTTTTAATCTTTTAAACTCACATTTCTCTGGATTAAAACCCAACATATACTCTAATCTTATTTAACTACAATTCAACGTTACTCGGTCAAACATCTACTCAAGTATTGAATTTTCTAAATATTCAAGGAGAGCTCTCTATGCAAAGCATTCTGGGATATATCTGCCCCTTCTGAGGCCTTCCTTTTATTCTCATACACTTCATAGACACTTTTTGTCTTACGACCTTTGGCAATTTTCAAGAACTGCAGTGAGAAAGGTTAGCTTCAATGACTGAAACCGTACCTCACCACACATATGCGACTGAAAGTACGCATGTGAGCAAAAAGATAGCTAACAGATCGAGCATGTAGGATGGCCTTATGTAAACATGAAACCATAATTATGGACATTTAGGAGGACCACTTATTCAGATGATCCACAAGGAAATAAAAGAACGCCCTCTATGCCTTTAATGTGTTTTAAAAAAAATTGACTCAATTAACTGCATTTTTTTGATACATACTAAAGTCCCTAGTGGGAACCTTTGCATTTGCAAGCAGCATCAGTGTTGGTCCAGTGCAGATATTTATTCTTAAAAACTATCTTAGTGCAGCAGAAGTTACTCCGTGATTTTGTGGCATCTATGTATCTACTTTGTTTTCTGACCTTAAAAATCAAAATTTCAAGTCAATAGTTTTATTGGAATCAGGACAAGATCTTATCACCTTTGTAACATTAAAAAAATATGAATATTTTGATGAGAAAAATTAATGTCAATGTAATAACAAGAAACGCCAACTTGCCCAAATATATTTAAAAAAATAACAAAAGTGCTTCAATAAAAAATTAATTTGAATTTAATGAATCTTTATTATTTTTCTTTTTAGAAAAAAAATCTGAAAACTTTCATCTAATTATAAATACATCTGTTTGAATACCAAGAAAAAAGGGCAACTTCATAAGACACAACTTATGATCACATAACTAGTATTGATTTCAACCAACTTTTGTCTTTTAAGTGTCAAAAATTGTACCATACTAACATGTTAATGTCATATGGATGTTGTTGAAATGTGAAGGGGTTTTTTGTTCAATGGTTATTAATGGAGAAGCTGTTATGCTGCCATCTGCTGTGTCTTCTGAGTACTGCAGTTGTATTGTACCATTCTGAAAAACTAAATATAGCACACGCACGTTAAAACGCCTGTTCTCTTCAGATGTTGTTACAGATTCTTCAGCAACTGTATAATTTCAGTTCACTAAATCCCAGAGGTGCCTTATTGGAATAAGATCCAGTTCCTGCACAGGCCTTTGGAGTGTAGTTATCCAACTGCTGTCTTCAACAAACCGGTTTGAGATTGTCTGAATGTTTTGACTTGACCTGTATCATCCTGCTAGAAGAAGAAATCAGAAGATGGGTACACTGTGGATATAAATCATTGACATGGTCAGCAACAATTACAGTGAGCCTGTGTAAACCTTAAGTCTTAGATTCATGTTTTTGGGGACAGGAATGTCCCCCAGGATTGGTGTTTTGCATACCTTGGCTAAAACAAGGGGATCAGTATTTGAGTTCCTGTTAGCATCTCAAACCACTCCGTCCATTGTCCTTCTTATGTCTGCAAGGTATTTTTCCAACACAATTCTCACTCCCTGTAGATTTTATTTTTTAGTGCATTCCTTTTAAACCATAAACAAATGGCTCTAAGGGGAAATCCCAGGAGACTGAGTTTTTAAAATACAGCAATAAATCTGACACCACCAGCCAGGCTACCTTCAAAGTCACTAAAATTCACTTACTTTTAACTTATGACGTTTGCTTTGAATTGAATTTCAGCAAGCTGTTTTCGGCATGTTTAGGTTAATAAAGGTTATGATCAGAGGTGTCGAAGTAACGAAGTACAAATACTTTGTTACTGCACTTAAGTACACTTTTCAGGTATCTATACTTTACTCCATTACTTATTTTTCTTCCTACTTCTGACCTCTACCCATTACATTTTCACACAAGTATCTGTACTTTCTATTCTTTACATTTTTAAAATTACTCATTACTCATCAATGAGTAATTACTCATTACTCTTGGCTTCGGCTTAATGTTTATAAATATTTATTTCACGTCAAAACTAGTGTAATTGGATGAGTCATATAACGCAAACACTCATTGGTTAGCTAAAGGAAATCATCAGAAGCAAGCAGGTGTTCTTCAAACTGCTAACGTAAATTCTCTACGCCATGCTACAATGTCGGATTCAGAAAAAGATGTTGAAATGTCTGAAAGGTCAGACACAGGCGAGAGCGTATTGGGAGACGGAGACCAACAAGACCTCCCTCATCCTTGGCCCTAACTCAAAGAATTTTTCTAAATAGTCGAAAAATTGAGCTTTTAATTCACATATTAGCATCTGGCTGCTTTTTAAAAGGTTACTTTAAGTAGTTTCTGCAGCACATACTTTTCACTTTACTAACCATAACCCTTGTAAAGAACTTCATCATAAAAATGACACAAAAAATAAAGACAGTTATTTTGATGATTATTTATTATTAAAAAACAACCCAAAAAGAAAACAGGAGAGTCTTGATTCTCAAACTTTCTCTATTAAATCAAGGTTTAATGTTGAATCTATGAACCCAAAGAAACTACAACTCTTATTTGAGAGCTCATCTGAACAACCTGGCCACATGTCAACAACAAACGCTTTAATACAATTGATTAACTATAAATAATATCTGTTTCTCACATAAGGGACATTAAGGTAAGATGATTTATGATGATAGTATGGTGATTTTGTGGAACTGCAGTCCTGTGAATTCCTGGATGACTGCTAGTCACATCGGTAATAACAAGAAACGCCAACTTGCCCAAATATATTAAGAAAAATAACAAAAGTGCTTCTATAAAAAATTTATGAAAAACACTCTGAGAGTAAGGGAAACATTTTTGTTTGGTACAACATAACCTTAGAGGCATTAATGCTGATACTGACACTTACATTTTTTTAGTTAAACCTAAATATAATTGTTAACTTATGACATTTTTAACTTTTCAATTAGCTTTTTACCTTTTTTTTCTTGCCTTGCGAACTTTTTTCCCCAACTTAATTTACAGTAATGTAAAATTCCAGGGCGGGGGTGGGGGGTGGTGCGGGGTGCTCCATTTGTAAGGGGGTATGCAAGTGATTAAAAACACTAACTTGCCCTATTAAGGGTTAGGGAGATCTTTTTAAATTGGGCTATGTTTTTAATTGCACTAAATGTTGCATATTAAATTGCAAGTGTTGAGCTCTGAACTGAACTTATTCAAATAATTGAGGGGGAAGCAGTCTCAGATATGTTCAAACTTCCCCCTCCTATACACCCTTTCCAGCACCTTTAAGGGAAGTGCAAAAGTTTTAAGACCCACAGTGAGACATAATCCATCACCCTGTCCTGGGCTGTCCCTGGGCCTCCTCCTGGTGGGAAGTTCTTGGAACACCTCCTGAGGGAGGCTCCCAGGGAGTATTGGAAGCAGATGTCCAAGACAAATCAGTGGACTCTGTCATGATTTGGTTGGAAGTTTTTGTGAGGACCCAAATGCAGAGGCAGGGAGGCTGAGGTGAGTTCTTGCAGATTTGATAGAATGATCACAGGTAGAAAAACAGGAATCCAAAAATCAAGGGCGTAGGTCTCATTTGAACTTTGGTAGGGACACTATTGGTCTGGTGTCATTGGTGCTATGCAATATGCATGCCCTTTTTTATGCTCGATGTGAGCATCCGTACTGATAAGAGGAATTCATTGTTAAAAGAGAAAAGCAACATTTTGCTCCATTAATAAAAATGTTATAAGCTCTACACTCATTAGATGCTGTTTATCAATGTTTGAAGTATCACCGGCTCTGATGAATGTGGAATTAGGACTGTTTTCCACTTTGAAAACGGTTTCATTTGAACGACTAAGAGAGAAGGTAAATACAGTATTTTCTTTTGAAAATACAGAATTGTGCAGAGTTAAACCCCACTCTAATATTTGTACCTACTATTCTCTCTCTGTATCAAGCAAAATAATACATTCATTAAAATATTAACATCACTATAAAAGTTGAACATCTGGGCTGTAGTTACTCTGTGTCGCCCAATTCATGTATTTCATCTGGGGCTGAAAAAAATGAATCATATTAATTGATTATTTCAATAATCGTCAACTAATTTAGTAAGTGATTCATCATTAACTGGAGTATAGAGACTTTAAAACATACAGTAATATAAATGTAAAATGTGCCTTTCCCCACAGAGCAACCCACTTAGATCAGTTATTATATCAAAATTGTAAAAATAAAAACAAAAAAAATGAAAACAGTAATATCAACTTAATATCGGTAAAAAGGAAACCCTCACATTTTCTTTTTTAGTTGGCTGTGGCTAAGAATCAGAAATGTTGATGGCTTACAGCCAAGGGTGTAACTTTGTGTTGAAAGTTGGTGGGGACGGCTCATAAGGAAAGGGAGCTACCTGCGCGACGCCTTTTTTTTTTTTTGTTGGAAAGGATAAAGCCAAAAAAATGCGAATAACATTTATCAATTTAATGCTTACAGTTGAAAACATAACTGTTACAATATTCACTTATATATTTTGTGCAAAAAATATCACATAAATCTAAACAGACAGTACAAATCAAAGAAATCAAATAAATATATCACTTTTGTAGAACATTTATTGACAGTCAATTTTGGGTCACTTTTTAAAATTAATTTACTTTTAAACCAGGACTCGGACAAGATCTTATGGGACCTTAAGCAGAATATGATTAAGCAACTCCGTCTTTCTGTCAAGAACATCCACCAGCAGAGTATCCAGGGGGGGATTTACCATTAGGCAATACTAGGCAGTTGCCTAGGGCCCCAAGTTCCTGGGGGCCCCATAAAACTCTGTTTCCATGTATGGTTAATACAACTAATCCTTATTTGTGCACATTAATTATGTTTTTGATAAAAATCCTTTGGCTAAAATGCCATCAGAACGCTGATAAATAGAGAGGAAAAAGGGACAAGAAGAGAGGGACAAAACCTAGAACAAATAATGGATGTCTATTCTATTAACATTTCTCTATCTGTAGAATGGGTCTGTTTTATGGGTTTTCTTCTCAGGGGGCCCCCTGCCTGTCTTTGCCTAGGGCCCCAAATTTCCTAAATCCGCCCCTGAGGGTATCAATACTGATTTGATAGAATCTGGGAGAGCGGACTATGTTCAACCATCCATTTTCTTTAACCTTATCCCTCAGTGGGATCAGGAGGTGCTGGTGCATATCTCTAGCCACGTTCTGGGTGAGAGGGGGGATCACCCTGGACAGGTCACCAGTCTGTCGCAGTATGTTCAACCAGCTTAAAAGTAATCGGTAATCAGATTTATTATTTGCACTTTTACTGAGTGAACTTTCTAACTCCCTTAAATCTGAAATTCCAATGCCAAAATTGTTTAAAGCTTTTATCTTTGGACCCCCTGCAGAGTGACGTCACACCTGCAAGATCCTATCCTTACCTTCCTGCTAGATTGCAAAAAGCAGCTTGCTCATGAGTTGTCAACATAACACGCTAAATCTTAAATGTACGTGTACATATAAACGAAAAAGGGGCGCAGTACTTGCTACTGAATGGCAACATCAAAGTCAGGAAAAAGTTTTAAGTAAAGCCGGGTGTGAGGGCCGAAGGTAAAGGAGACGTTGTTGATGCTACTCGCGCCGTAGCGGCTAGTTGTTAGCCGTGAATAACTCCACAGTACTCCGTTGTAAAGAACGTTAGACGAACATTTATTTAGTTCCACAGGGCTGTTCCGTTACAGGAGTGATCCAAGGTTAATTCACGGTAGAAAACAATCCTTAGTCGGCTGATAATGCCTTAATAAACTTATAAAACGGCTACAGCTACGGTACAAAAACTGTTAGCCTCCGTGGCTATTCTTTACTTCCGGCGCACTGACCCGGAAATACAAACGCTGCCGAAAAAACCTGTGAGGACAGAACGCAGGCCTATTAAAAAAGGCAGAAAAAACAATAATATACTAATACAAGTCTAAATAAAACCTTTCCTTATACTTATATTATAATATATCGAATAAAACAGCAAAAAATAATTGTACCTTTTACTGAAATCAGGCTCTCGGCTGAATAAAACTGAACATATAAACACAATAAAAGTAAATATGAGCCTCTTACAAATAAAAATATCATTCAGTCCACTTTGGCTCCTATATACCGGCCCCTAATTTCTCTTCTAAATAGAGACAATTACACAAATTCACACACAAGGAGCCAACTAAACCAAACATTCAAGTCAACTAGAAAATGTCTCTTATTCTGGGCAAATTAGCCCTGGCGCCAGAGGTTACCAGCACATGGCGCACCGTAGGAGGACGGTCTTTACCACCGCCTCATGGAGCTTCTTGGAGAAGACAGACCTTAGTGATAGGTCTATCTAGGATAGATGTCTTCGTCCTGACGCGAACTCGACGAACCAGCCCAGCCTTGTCAGGAACCACCTCGATGATCCTGCCCAGGACCCAGGAATTCCGGGGGGCAGAATCATCAACGATAAGGACAACATCCCCTTCTGCGAAGTTGCGAGACACACCAGTCCACTTCTGTCGCTCTTGTAGCTGAGGTAGATATTCTCTTGCCCATCGTTTCCAGAATATGTCTGCCATATACTGGACCTGTTTCCACCTCTTACGGGAGTAGAGCTCGTCCTTCACGAAGAGGCCTGGAGGAAGTGAAGGCCTTGTCTTGAGGAGCAAGAGATGGTTGGGGGTTAACGCTTCCAGGTCCGACGGGTCGTTCGAAACTCTGGTTATAGGTCGACTGTTTATAATGGCTTCTGCCTCACACAGGAGGGTGTGCAGGCCTTCTTCGTCCAGGGACTGGAGCTTTAATGTGGAGCTGAGGATATTCCTGATGGACCGGATCATCCGTTCCCAAATCCCACCGTGATGAGAACCGGTAGGGGGATTGAAAATCCATTGGACTCCCCGCTGACGTAGACTGCTTTCAATCTTGGAGCTATTCCACTGATCAATAGCTCTCCTTAACTCCTTCTCCGCACCAACGAAATTGGTACCGTTGTCCGAGCGTAGGATCTTCACCTGGCCTCTCCTTGCTAGGAAGCGCCGAAGAGCATGGATGAAAGAGTCTGTGTCCAAAGATGATGCCACCTCGATGTGGACAGCACGGATGGCTAAACAGGTGAAAATAACACCCCACCTCCTCACAACACTTCGGCCCCGCTTAACCTCGAATGGACCGAAGTAGTCAACCCCGGTGTTGGTGAAAGGGGGTTCATCCGGGAGCACTCTGTCCCGGGGCAAGTCCGCCATCTGCTGTTGCCCTGCGGTGCCATGCGAGCGTCGACAAGTGACACATCTAGAGAGGACTCTTCTTATGGCTGCATAAGCGCCAGGGATCCAGTACTTAGTTCGCAGTTCGGATAGCACATGGTTGCGCCCGCTATGACCCACCCTCTCATGAATATCCCTGAGAATAAGTTCTGTTACAGGAGAGTCCTTAGGTAGGATGGCAGGATGCATGGCCTCTTCTGGCATCGCCGATCTGCTGAGCCTTCCTCCTACCCTGAGGACTCCATCCTGCAGCACAGGTTTGAGTCTGCAGATGTGACTGCTCAACTTAACGCCATCTCCCTTCTGAAGAGCGGATATTTCGTCACAGTACTTTAGCCGCTGACAGAAGCGAACGATCTCCATCTCAGCTTCTTTCACATTTTCCACCGAAAGATTGGTCTTTGGTAGATTTGCCTTGAAGGTTCTCATCTCCCTCTGAACCTCAGAGTGCGCGAGTGTGGCACTCAACTCCTTTCTCTTGCGGCACAGAATCAGCAGCATGTATTTCAGCTTCAGCATCCAACTGACCGCTCTTCTCAGGCGATCCCAAGTTGAGTAGTACTCTAGGAGCTGCTGAACTGTGTCCAGTTGTTCTTTGGCTGATGTAGTGTAGACCACAGCCTTTTTCACTTCTGGGTCCTCAATACTTAGATCCCCAGAGTTTTCAGGGTTTTGTGGCCATTCTCCTTCAGGTTTGGTAAGGAAGTCCGGCCCCTGTATCCATGTCCTGCAACGCAGGAAAGACTCCATGCTTAGTCCTCTAGATGCAAAGTCAGCAGGATTCTGCGCCGTATTAACATATCGCCATTGCCTTTCTTCCGACAGCTCCAGGATGGTCTCAACTCTATTGGCGACGAAGGTACGAAACCTGCTAGTTCTGTTTCTAATGTATTTGAGCACTGTGGTGCTGTCAGACCAAAACACAGAATCCTGTAGATGAAGCTCTATCTCTGATCTCAAGGTACAGTCCATACGTGCAGCTAGGGTGGCCGCTGCAAGCTCCATGCGCGGGATGGTGAGGGGCTTGAGCGGCGCCACTCTGGCTTTAGCCATAACGAAGGCAACATGCAGCCTGTCGTTTTTCTTCAGTAGCAGATAGCTCACTGTTCCGAAGCCCTCCTGGCTAGCATCTGCGAAATGATGCAGCTGACTGAATGTAGCATCGCCAAAACCCTCAGGCTTGAAACATCGAGCCACTCCGAAATCCTCCAGCAGGTGAAGGTCCTCCATCCAACTAGTCCACTGTTGAGCAAGGTGTTCAGGGATGCTGTCATCCCATCCCAGCTTGAGGCGACAGAGCTCTTGGAGGATCCTTTTTGCATTCAAGACCACTGGAGCTAGGATGCCCAGTGGATCGTAGATCGAGCCAACAACGGAGAGGATGCCTCTTCTGGTGGGTGGTCTTGCTTGCAAGACAATCTTGAACTTGAAGCTGTCGCTCTCCATGCACCAACGGACTCCCAAGGCTCGCTCGACTGGGAGCTTATCAAGGTCGAGATTCAGGTCCCTTAGCTCCTCGGCTCTTTCCTTCACAGGGATAGCAGACAGCACAGAGCGGCTATTGCTAATCCACTTTGTGAGCCGAAATCCTCCTAAGGCCAGGATTTCTCTCAGCTCGTTACACAGGGAAACTGCTTCTTCTTCAGAGCGAACTGATTTTAGGCAGTCGTCGACGTAGAAGTTGCGCAGCACGGTGTTGACTCCCGCGGAGCTGTACTGTTCTCTGTGGTCTTGTGCACACTTCTGCAGAGCGAAAGTGGCACAACTCGGCGAGGAGGTAGCGCCGAATATGTGCACCCTCATTCTATACTCTGCGAGGTCCTGGTCAATGTCACCTGAGGGCCACCAGAGAAACCGAAGGAGGTCAGCATCCTCGTCCGGAACCCTGACTTGGTGGAACATGGCCTCCACGTCCGCGGTGACAGCTACCTCCTCCTGCCTGAATCTTGTGATGACACCAAGTAGAGAACTTGTGAGATAAGGTCCCTGCAGCAGCTGGTCGTTCAAAGTGGTTCCTTGGTACGATGCCCCACAGTCGAACACCACACGGATCTTATTCTTCCTGGCGTGATATACGCCATGATGGGGCAGGTACCAAATCTTACCATCACTGCGACAGAGGTCCTCTTTAGGAACCCTGACAGCACAGTCCTTTTCAATCCAATCTTCCACGAATGCAGAGTAATCTGCCTGGAACTGAGGGTTCTTTTTGAACTTCTTCTTTAAGTTGAGAGCACGCTGTTCAGCAACCTTTCTGTTGTTCGGCATTCTGAGAGCTGCGTTCCTCAGTGGCAAACCGATGCTGTAGTGACCCTCTGTAAGTCTAGCTGACTGAGAAACCATCTCCAGAAACTGGATGTCCTCCCTAGACATCGCCAGTCTCTCATCTTGGCACTCTGGGAAGTCGTTCCTAAACTGCTGACTCCACAGCTCATCCAGGGTGACCACTGTTGTGCGGTTGGAGGTGACCTGTATGAGTCCGGTTGTAGTTTCACCGCCACTGCTTCCTCGGAGGGGCCCGTTAACGATCCAGCCCAGTCGTGTTTTCACCGCATACGGCCCATCTTCCACGCTGGGTATCACATGCCATGGCTCCATAGCCTTGGGCACATCCGTTCCGATGAGGAGGCCAACTTCTGCGTGGATCTTTGGAATCTTTACTTGCCTGAGATGAGGCCACTTATTCACCTCCTCTTGGAGTGGGATGTTCTGCTTATGAGCGGGAATCTCCTTCTGGGAGTAGACGTTGGGCAGCTCCAGATATTCATCATTATCCATGCAGCTGATTTCCAAGCCAGACACCACCTGGCTGGTCACGATCTGCTCACCTCCCATAGTTTTCAGCAGGATACTGGCCTTTCTGCCGGTGATGTTCAGCGAGGCCATCAGTCTTTCAGTGCAGAAGGTAACGTTGCTACCTGGGTCAAGGAAAGCATAAGTAGCAATAACCTTGTTACCTTTCTTGGCCTTAACGTGGACTGGGACGATAGGTAGAATGCCATTCGTATTGCCGGCCCCAGTAGCTCTGCAGGTACTAGTCTCTGCACTGATACATCCGCTGACTACTGAACTGACCTCTTCTGTAGCCTCAACCTTGAGATGTGTTTCTTTAGTTGCATCATGAGATGAGTCTTTCTTAGGCTTTACTTCACCAGATGTTTTGTGATCTTTGCTCTTCATATGCAGAACTGTTGGGTGAAAGAGCTTGCATATTTGACAGCTCATCCTTTCATTGCAGGCCTTAGCCATATGTCCCTGTTTCAGACAACTAAAACATAGTCCATGCTTCTTCAGAAAGTCTATTTTCTCAATGTGAAGGGACCTTCTCATTCTCTTACAGTTCTCCATGGTGTGCTGTTCTCCTTGGCAGAAGAGGCAGGGGTTGGTGAAAGCGCTGAAAGAGCTCCCCTTAGCCTGGGTCTTAGTCTCTGCTAGGTTTGTAACTCCTGTAGTCGCAGTAGTAAAGCTTCTTCGAACACCAATCCTTCTAATAGACCTCTCATCCTTGTGAGCCTTATCTTGGCCCCTATTTCCATCAGTGATGTGGCCAAAAATAGGGTGCAAGGCTTCTTTGGCTAGCAGGTTAACAAAGTCTACAAGGTCGCTGAACTTGGCTCTGCACTGTTCATTTTCTAGAAGAGCGTAGGCTTTGCTCCTCCATCTTTCTCTGTGCTTATATGGAAGCTTGGCAGCAATAGCTCGCATGTTGGACACGCTGTCGAGCTCTTCCATATACTCCAAGTCATCCATAGCATTGAGGCATCCAGTGAGGAAGAGGCCAAAAGAGTGAAGCCCCTCTCCATCATCCGGCTTTATGGCCGGCCAGTTCAGTGCCTTGTCAATGTAAGCCATAGAAACCTTATATCCATTTCCATAATGCTCCTTTAAGAGCTTCTTCGCTTTGCGGTAACCACGTGTTGGTTCCATGTGGAGACAACTTCTTATTAGCTCTCTGGGCTGTCCATCTGTATACTGCTCCATGAAGTACAGCCGATCTTTGTCATTATCTGTCTTATCCTCCACTCCATGTTCGAAGGCTCTGATAAATAGCCTGTACTCCAGAGGGTCCCCTCGGAATATAGGAATTTTTTGAGGAGGTAGTGTAGTGAGGTTCTGTTGTTTCACTAGAAAGTCCACGATGGCTTGTGTCGGTTCTCGTTGCGGAGTCTCCTGTTCTCTTTGAATGACGTTAGCAGGAGTACGGTAGGTGATGTTGCTAGGGGGCTCTGTTTTAACCGCAGCAGGAAGAGTAGGCTGTGCTTTCTTTAAATAGAGGTTCATTCCATCTTCCTGGCTCACTCTAGATGAAGTTCGCAGACCCTCTAGCTCATCTAGTACTCTGAACTTGGCATTTGAGGCAGCTAAAGCAGTCTGGATTTGTAGCTCTTCTCTATCTGCCTTTAGCTTAGCCTCTTGTTCATCTAAAAGTCTTTTCTGTTTTAAAGCAGAAGCTTGAGCTTGTAGCTCGGCTCTCTCTAATTCAGCTTTCAGTCGAGCTGATGATGCTGATGACGAAGCTCTGGAAAGGATTGAGGATGGTGTTTTAACTCCTTTATTTATCTTTACAGTAGTGACAGATGCACTGTCTTCAGGTGCAACTTCTTCGTTGGCTCTTTCAGCCTCAGCAATACGCTGTTGCACTTCACTCATCCACGTCTCAGTCTTAAGAGTGAAGTTGTAAAACATGTCTGCCTTGGGTGTAAACCATCCATCCTGATCAGCCTTTAACCGATCACCCGATGTCTCACTCAATAGAGCCTGAACTGAGATGTTTAGCTCACAAAATTCTCCCAGCAGCTTGTTGAATTCAGCCATCAGAGTATTCTGAATAACTGACAAATTGCTGTCATCTCCATCATCCATTAGCTGAATAATATTGTTCATTTTGCTTGTCAGCTGGCTTAGCTTAGCTTTCCTTTTATTTATGGCAGCCCGAATTTTCTCTTCTAGGGCCTTTCCTGTCATCTTAACCTGTCTAGGTTCAGTAAACTCCAACGCTGTGTTTGAATTTTCTGTTTGGCTCATATTAATTGTATGTGGTAATAATAACAGTCACTGAAAGCCCATTGCTGGCCTAATAATGGCCACAACTCACAGAAAGTCCGACTGATCCTTCACAGCCTTCACAGTCACTCACAAAAGCCAAGCTAGCTAGCTAGCGCTAGCTTAGCGCCGTCTACAGTTAGCAGTTGTTAGCACAGGAAACCGGCAGCCTTACCACAGCTGTAACCGGCCTTAACGTCCGTCTAGTTTATTTTCGTTACTCACAAACTGGTTTTCTTTCCTTCCAGTAGTCCGTGTGGTCCGTGTAGAATCCTTTTGAAGCTTAGTTTTTGTACTAATGTGAGGGCCGAAGGTAAAGGAGACGTTGTTGATGCTACTCGCGCCGTAGCGGCTAGTTGTTAGCCGTGAATAACTCCACAGTACTCCGTTGTAAAGAACGTTAGACGAACATTTATTTAGTTCCACAGGGCTGTTCCGTTACAGGAGTGATCCAAGGTTAATTCACGGTAGAAAACAATCCTTAGTCGGCTGATAATGCCTTAATAAACTTATAAAACGGCTACAGCTACGGTACAAAAACTGTTAGCCTCCGTGGCTATTCTTTACTTCCGGCGCACTGACCCGGAAATACAAACGCTGCCGAAAAAACCTGTGAGGACAGAACGCAGGCCTATTAAAAAAGGCAGAAAAAACAATAATATACTAATACAAGTCTAAATAAAACCTTTCCTTATACTTATATTATAATATATCGAATAAAACAGCAAAAAATAATTGTACCTTTTACTGAAATCAGGCTCTCGGCTGAATAAAACTGAACATATAAACACAATAAAAGTAAATATGAGCCTCTTACAAATAAAAATATCATTCAGTCCACTTTGGCTCCTATACCGGGATTAAAACAGTAGCTACAAGAAGCTTCAAATAAAAGGTGTTCTTTATGTTCAACCTAAACACCAACTCCGATAGACCATCAGTAGAGCAGGTGTTTAAATTAATCAATCACTGCTGCGAAAGCTTATAGCAGTGAAAGCTAATATACCACAGCCATCACTTAATAAACGCAAAATAAACAACCCTCTAAAAACGGAAAACTGTAATGGACTGAAAGTCCTGTTTTTTATGTGGGAAATTATTTGCGTGTGTTTTAGTATAATTCTGATATATTGGCGCTGTTGTCAGTTTCTATGGCAACGATACTGAATGTAGTGTAGCTTAGAGACCTGCATGGGTCGAGTTTTACCAACCCGCACCCGCCCGAACCCGTTAGGATGACTACCGAACCCGACCCGTCACCCGCGGATATCTTCAATTCAAATCCGAACCCGACCCGTTGATATTTAACCCGCAACCCGACCCGTTAACACATCATAGGCTATTGTACGCTGCGCTGCACCCAGTGCCTGATTAACATTTCTGATGTCCATAACAACACACACGCATAAAAAAACCCTAAAAAAATATCCGCCCGACCCGTTTATTTTTTTAATGTATTTTTCGCGGGTACCCGACCCATTGCAGGACTCTAGCGTAGCTGACATAACAGGGCCGGAAAAGAGTGGTTTAAGTTTTTTTTCCAACGGTTCAGTTATATTTTAAATACGGTATTAACTTATTTTTACACTATTCTCTATTCTTTTACTACTTTAAGTCTCTCCTGACTAAAATTAGGTCTTAATATTTCCACAAGTCCCTCTCACCTGCAAGTCTGAGTCCACTTCTGTCCCTGAATGGGTTAGCATTATTGGAGGGAAGCGACAGGTGTTATAGGGAGAGGGCGGAGGGGGGTGATGGGGAGAAAGCGAGAGGCAACAGATTCTTTTTTCTGAGTTTTTTGTCGGGGTTTGTGGACGGTGAGCAGCGGGGAGAACTTTTTTTATTTTCTTTCTGAGGAGCGGCATGAATGGGGTTTTAATTAGATGTACACAGCACCGAAAGCAAAATACGTGTACAAAATATTGGTGGGGACTGTCCCCCTACCGGTCAAGATTGGTGGGGACATGTCCACACAAGTCCTTAAGGAAGTTACGCCTATGCTTACAGCCTTTATTTGCCCATTTTTCCAACAGTCTTCAGAACTCCTAGCCTGGGTGCCATTCCGAACTTAGTCCCGCCCACAAAGTTTGAGGTCGGGGAAGTTCGGTCTGGCTCTGCTCCATAGTAGCGCGAGTATTATCGCCCACTGTCTGGCGATCCAATCAAATTGTCAGGGCGGGCTTTATACGATAATGGACAGATGACCAACAGTAACGTAATCAACCACGTGACCAATGCGCGCTTGGGTGACAACAATAATGGCTGCCGCTGGAGAGTTTAGGTGAGTAAATTCTGCTATTTCGTCGCTAATTTTTGCTTTGGCACCACTGCGCCACTTACAGGCCTGGCATACATTTTGCAGCGTTTTCATGAATTCGTGTGGACGATCACATTTATTTTACGTCTCCGTCTTTACGACAAACATTTTGGAAAATATTAGCGTTTAGTGTTCGTTTTGTACGACGGAGTATTAGGGCCACACATGAAGAGAAAAAATATTTTTGCCATGACGAGATTAAACTCGACATGTCGACTTTAAAGTCGACATGTCGACATTAAACTCAACATTTCGAGAATAAAGTTGAAATGTCATGTTGAGTTTAATCTCGACGTGTCGACTTTAAACTCGCCCTGTCGACTTTAAATTCGCCATTTCGAGAATAAAGTTGAAATGACTGACATGTTCTTAAATTCAGAACTGCGAGCCTGGGTAAGCATAGGGAAAGACGTTACCGGTACGTTATTATTGGTAGGCCACCGCTTCCTGTGATGATTATACAGTTGCAGCACGTCAAAGACTACCTTCACTCTTAAAACGCAGACTGCAGCTGTGGAGCGCGGTTGCTCTTTTCTTCAAACTTTGGAATGTCGAGATTAAAGTCACCACGATATATCAACTTTATTCTCGAAATGGCGAGTTTAAAGTCGACACGTCGAGATTAAACTCAACGTGACATTTCAACTTTATTCTCGAAATGTTGAGTTTAATGTCGACATGTCGACTTTAAAGTCGACATGTCGAGTTTAATCTTGTCATGGCAAAAATATTTTTTCTCTTCATGTGTGGCCCTAATACTCCGTCGTAGTTTTGACTTTGTGTGGACGGGGCCTAAGACTCCGCATCAATCGCTTTTGCCTACGGGCGCTGACGTGTTTTGGAGGCGCCATCTTGGGGCGGTCGAAAGCTCCGCACTGTGACGTGTTGAGCAGGCAAATAATCTATTTTAATCCACTTTAAATCACTTAATATTGAACTGATTTCCATGGTTGTGTTTTTTTTGCAGAAAACAAACAAATGGTTCAGTCTATTTTTATATCCTTAGAGTGGTTAGAAGTAACAGAATATTCTGATAGGATTCATGCATGTTGCAAAGCACAGCCACCCATACATTTTTATATATTTTTATTAGACTTTTTTTTTTATATACAGGTGCTGGTCATAAAATTAGAATATCATGAAAAAGTAGATTGATTTCAGTAATTCCATTTAAAAAGTGAAACTTGTATATTATATTCATACATTACATACAAACTCATATATTTCAGATGTTTATTTTGTTTAATTTTGATGATTACAAATGACAACAAATGAAAATCTCAAATTCATCATATCAGAAAAATTAGAATATTGTGAAAAGGTTCAAAATTGATGGCCCCTGGTGCCACACTCTAATCAGCTAATTAACTCAAACCACCTGCAAAAGCCTTTAAATGGTCTTTCAGTCTAGTTCTATAGGCTACACAATCATGGGGAAGACTGCTGACTTGACAGTTGTCCAAAAGACGACCATCGACACCTTGCACAAGGAGGGCAAGACACAAAAGGTCATCGCTAAAGAGGCTGGCTGTTCACAGAGCTCAGTGTCCAAGCACATTAATAGAGAGGCGAAGGGAAGGAAAAGATGTGGTCGAAAAAAGTGTACAAGCAAGAGAGATAACCGCACCCTGGAGAGGATTGTGAAACAAAACCCATTCAAAAATGTGGGGGAGATTCACAAAGAGTGGACTGCAGCTGGAGTGAGTGCTTCAAGAACCACCACACACAGACGTATGAAAGACATGGGTTTCTGCTGTCGCATTCCTTGTGTCAAGCCACTCTTGAACCACAGACAGCGTCAGAAGCGTCTTCCCTGGGCTAAAGAGAAACAGGACTGGACTGCTGGTGAGTGGTCCAAAGTCATGTTCTCTGATGAAAGTAAATTTTGCATTTCCTTTGGAAATCAAGGTCCCAGAGTCTGGAGGAAAAGAAGAGAGGCACTTCATCCACGTTGCTTGAAGTCCAGTGTAAAGTTTCCACAGTCAGTGATGGTTTGGGGTGCCATGTCATCTGCTGGTGTTGGTCCATTGTGTTTTCTGAGGTCCAGGGTCAACGCAGCCACATACCAGGAAGTTTTAGAGCACTTCATGCTTCCTGCAGCTGACCAACTTTTTGGAGATGCAGATTTCATTTTCCAACAGGACTTGGCACCTGCACACAGTGCCAAAGCTACCAGTACCTGGTTGAAGGACCATGGTATCCCTGTTCTTAATTGGCCAGCAAACTCTCCTGACCTTAACCCCATAGAAAACCTATGGGGTATTGTGAAGAAGAAGATGCAATACACCAGACCCAACAATTCAGAAGAGCTAAAAGCCACTATTAGAGCAACCTGGGCTATCATAACACCTGAGCAGTGCCACAGACTGATCGACTCCATGCCACGCCGCATTGCTGCAGTAATACAGGCCAAAGGAGGCCCAACTAAATACTGAGTGCTGTACATGCTCATACTTTTCATGTTCATACTTTTCAGTTGGCCAACATTTCTATAAATCCTTTGTTTTTATTGGTCTTCAGTAATATTCTAATTTTCTGATATGATGAATTTGAGATTTTCATTTGTTGTCATTTGTAATCATCAAAATTAAACAAAATAAACATCTGAAATATATGAGTTTGTATGTAATGTATGAATATAATATACAAGTTTCACTTTTTAAATGGAATTACTGAAATCAATCTACTTTTTCATGATATTCTAATTTTATGACCAGCACCTGTATTCCGCCTACAATTTTTCCCACTAATTGAAATGTCTTTTAATCCACATGAATTCAACACACTATTATAAACAGATCAATGGAGGCAGAAGATGTCTTTCAGTCATCAATGCTCACATTCAGCGACACACAGGAGCTCTTTCAAGCTGGGCACCGTTTCATTCACAACACCTGTCCCATCAACCAGGTATCAGAAATACTTTAATAATCCCAGGGAGGAATTACTTTCATTACATTACTCCATCTGTGATAGAGTAATTATAGGACCAGTTTGATATATAATGTAAAATACTGTAAAAATGTCCACAGCTGTATATTGATTATTTATTTTTCCTATGCACTGCATTTATATTTGTAAAAACAATGTACAGTAACTCCTTTCAATTCAGTTTATTTATATAGTGCCAATTCACAACACATGTCATCTCAAGGCCCTTTACACTTTACTTTACTGGAAGGCGAACCCTCACACTTAGTATGCTTGTAGCAACAGTGGAGAGAAAAAGCTCCCTCTTAACAGGAACAAACCTCCAGCATAACCAGACTCAGCATGAGAAAAAAACAGAGAGAGCATAGTGTTAGAGATTGAACAAAGAAATTCAGAAGGGTAGGAAAATAGAGATAGAATGAAGCAGAATTATGAAAAAGGGGTCCCTATGTCCTCCAGCAGTCTAAGCCTATAGCAGCAGAACTATAGAGATAGCTCAGGATAACCTGAGCCTCTCTAACTATAAGCTTTATCAGAAAGCACGGTATTTTATTAGTTTTTTCTATTTTTCTATACTTTTTTTTTTTTACCTTATTCTGTTATTTTTATACACTTTTTAAAGGTCCATATATATATATATATATATATATATATATATATATATATATATATATATATAAAATTTTGAAAAACTAATTCGGGTACAGACTTGTTCTCCTGATGTAATGTATAAGTGGCCACAGCATAATGTACACAAAATTCTAAAACATAATCCTCCTACAGCGCACCTTTTGTAACAGAGGAACACACCAACATTAAAGACAAAGATAGTCTGATCCAGTTTTGTATTTTAGTAGTAGGATAAACTCTAAAGAGATTCTGTTTTCTCATTAGTGAGGAATTAATAGAAAATATTGACAGCCATGTATGAAAGACAGGAGGCACCGAGGTGTGCGGGTCTGTGCTGTAAAATTAGCCTAGTAAACTAGCCCCACCCACTAGCGGCCAAAATAATTTTGGCCTACACATTTAATCTCACATTTAGTCTGGTTTATCAGGCTACTGTAAAATAACACCTGCAACTGTCCAAATGATGTTTGTCTCGAACTCTTGAATTGTCTTGAACACAATAGAAGGAGGAAATTATGTAAATATGTTTATGTGATAAATACAGAGTGATCCAATTAAGCAACAAAACGTGCATTCATTACTTGTCTAGTAGTATAATGCACATCTTATAGGCAGCCACAATTTGTAAGAGTGTGGCAGATATGATCTGTATGGAGAAGATGTAGGCAGAGGAGAAAGAGAAGAGAAAGGTCCTTCTCTTTTAGAGTGAACAGCTTTAAACTGATATTAAACTGAGCAGATACTGAGTAGAAGTTGACTCTCTAGGACACACCTCCTCCTCATTTACATAATGATCCAGAAATGCATACAGAAATGTAAAAACGACAGGCAGAAATTACGGAGCCCCTCTGATGACATGGTCAAAAAAAATTTTTTATTGTGGCCACGAAGTAGTATTTCGTGCGCACAAAGTAGTATTTCGTGGCCACGCAATAAGTTTAACGTGCGCATGAAATACTTATTAATAATATTAATATTATTCCTGGACAACTGGGTAAGCAAATCGAGCGCGCCTTCTCTAAGGTCTAAGGTGCGCTCGATTTGCTTACCCAGTCGGTCTCCGCCAGTCACGTGACATTTGTTGCTAAGACGCCATTTTAGCTGGAAAAGGCGTAGTGTAAACAACCGCAGCATAGCTAAACGAAGGACTAAAGGCCCATTTACATAGCAGCCTGTCCAAGATAAGTCATTACAGTTAACATAAGCCTGAAAACAGGGGCGAATTTATTGATATTATTAATAAGTATTTCGTGTGCACGTTAAACTTATTGCGTGGTTAGAAGTAGTATTTCGTGCGCACTTTATACTTATTGCGTGGCCGCGAAATACTACTTCGTGGCCACAATTAAACATTTTTTTTGACCATGTCATAAGACGGGCTCCGTAAGAAATAAATAGCGTTTAAGAAATAAAGAGGGTAAAAAAATACAAAGAAAGAATAATACAGACAAATATATTATCGCATGCACATAAATAAATACTTAAAAAATAAGTAATAAATAAATAAAGTTGACGATTATAATGGACAATTAATAAATGAGGTAATTGTAACAAAGGCGAATAAATAAAGAAACCAATTACGGTAAAAGAGATATATACATTTATATCTCACTGTATAATTTAATTTCTATCTACATTTATTTGTTTATTGTATTTTAGGTGGCAATTAATTGTATGCTTATTTATTTATTTCTGTATTTATTTGTAAGTATGGCAGAGTTGGTCCTCCATAGTCTCATCGAATCCTTTTAACAGTAATGAAAATGAATGGAAAGGGAATTGTGCTTCCTCGGCCACCGTAGCAGAAGTAGGCGTGGTTTATAGAGGAAGTTGGGATGTTTTGTCGTCTGCAAATGTTCGAGATTTCTACAAAACAGAAAGCGAACTCCGTGAAACCCGGTGCATGATTAGATGAGGAGTTAGAGCTGCGGGTTGTGTCGATAATCTCCTCTCAGGTTGTTTTTCTCCTGGTTTTACCTCCAACCAGAGATCCGCTGAGTCCCAGGCGGCCATGATGAGCTCCCCGGCCTCCATGCACGTTCAGCTCGCTGCTGTCATAGAGGATCTGGCCCAGGCTGCAGTGGCAGAGCTGCTGAGGCTGGAAGAGGAGAGGCTGGTCAGCAGGACCCAAGGGCCCGGCGAGGAGAGACACGAGGCGGGGAGACTGCAGGCGGAGGACGAGGAGAAGTTGGTAAGGAGGAGTTTACTGTGTGTTTGGGGTCCCACTGCAGCCCCCACAGCCAGCACAGACCTGCAGAACATTCATACTGCTTCAACATTAAAACATGCTCTGCAATATTTCATATTTGTGAAAAGAAATCATGATAGCAGTTTGATAAGGAAGCAATGAAAATATAAACAAATTCATTTAAATTAAACAAAATAACCTCTTCCATTTAAATTAAATGCTGTCAAGATTTGTGGAGAAATAAATAATATATCAGCAAATAACACATAAATGGACAATTTCCTGTAATCATTTCTAATTTCATTATCAGTGTATTTATTGAAGTAATGCAACAAGAAAACAAAATAAATCAAATCAGTTACAATAACCAAGATCATCAGCAAATGTCAGCAGGCTCAGATATAAACAACATATCAGGACATCCTATAGTAGATTTACTGTGTAACTGAATGTAATAAAGCCTGAATTAAACTGCTGGGGAGAGTAGAAGCCAAACCATGGCTGCTAGTTAGACTTATTAAAAAATATTTTAAAGGTAGAACGTGTGCAAACTTACACATCCTCAATGATAATTATACTAACAATATATTAAGCAATGGCAAAGATATCCCTTGCTCTGCCTTTTTTATTCTATTCAGTTTATTTCTATAGCGCCAATTCACATCATGTCATCTCAAGGCACTTTACAATTCAACCAGATCATCCAGTCACATTGATTCAAAGTTTCCTATCTAAGGAAAACCAGCTGATTCCATTAACTCATTGACTCAAATATAATCCCTCACACTAAGCATGCTTGTAGCGACAGTGGAGAGGAAAAACTCCCTTTTAACAGGAAGAAACCTCCAGCAGAACCAGGCTCAGTGTGAGTGGCCATCTGCTGAGGCCGACTGAGGTTCAAGGAGACAGAAGCAGACATAGAAAAAGAAGCATAGATAGAAGAGGCAACTGTAAAATGCGGCTTCGTCCAGGAAGCAGCCAGGCAGACGAGCTCTGAGCCAGCTCCCATGTCACAGGATGAAGAGAGCACATCCAGTTAGTCAGAGAAACAGGACTACACTGAAAAACAGGCCGATCTCCAACATCTCTGTAGTGAATATCTCACTGTGTTATGCTGCAGGTGGTTCATATGCCGACCAGCAAACAGACAGCAGCCACTTCACATGTACTCTATATTCCAGTTTTCTCCATCCATCCATCCATCCATCCATCCATCCATTCATCCATCCATCTTCCTCCGCTTATCCGGGGTCGGGTCGCGGGGGCAGCAGCTTAAGAAGGGAGGCACAGACTTCCCTCTCCCCAGCCACTCCTTCTAGCCCCTCAGGAGGAACTCCAAGGCGTTCCCAGGCCAGCGTGTCCTGGGCCTCCCCCCGGTGGGACGTGCCCGGAGGAGGAACTCCAAGGCGTTCCCAGGCCAGCGTGTCCTGGGCCTCCCCCCGGTGGGACGTGCCCGGAACACCTCACCAGGGAGGCGTCCAGGAGGCATCCTAACCAGATGCCCGAGCCACCTCAACTGGCTCCTCTCGACGTGGAGGAGCAGCGCCTCTACTCCGAGTCCCTCCCGGATGACCGAGCTTCTCACCCTATCTCTAAGGGAGAGCCCAGCCACCCTACGGAGGAAACCCATTTCGGCCGCTTGTATCAGCGATCTCGTTCTTTCGGTCATGACCCAGAGACCATAGATGAGGGTCGGAACGTAGATCGACCAGTAAATATCTCTCTTCACCACGACGGACCGGTACAGCGCCCGCTTCATGGCAGACGCTGCACCAGTCCGCCTGTCGATCTCCTGCTCCCTTCTTCCCTTCCTCCTTCCTTCTTCTTCTTCCCTTCTTCCAGTTTTCTCCTTGCTTTTTTTTTTCTCTTAAAGATTTTTCATATTTTCCAACTGTTTTGGCTCAATTGAATTTGGTAGGTTCGGGTAAAGTCTATGAAATATTGGATGTCTCCTGGCTAGACATGGAGCGCCTGTAGCTTCCCCCAGAGGAGGTGGGTAGGGGAAACGGATGTCTGCTGCCCCTGCTAAAAACACATAATTAATGATACAATGTGTTTTCTGGATTCTCATTTAGATTCTCTCAATCAAAAAATTACTGACATTTTCTGTTATTGGAAAACTTTAAAAAAAAAAACTTCTTTTCCTCTTTGTAACCTGACAGGTGAGATTTGCCTCCATCATGGAGATTCTGGGGAACGAAGCTCTGGGGAAGATCCTGAACATCATTGACAAAGCCAGACTTGATCTACAATTGGGGCAAAGCAGTAAGAAGCCACAGCCCAGCATCCTCAACATCCTCAACAACACAACCCGGGGTATGATCGCAGGCAACGCCCCCACAAATGTCACCCACCACTCCAAGTAGATACATGCTGATGATGTCATTCTTACTGTCATTTATCATCATTAGTAACATTATTTGTTCCCAGCAGATCTTGAGCACTCCTACGGAGTCAGAGACCAAAGCGTGACCCAGGTAAGTCTGTCCGACCCGGACATGTCTGTGTTCCCCCCGCTGACATCACTGATATCTGGACATTTGGTCCCTGCAGGTCAGAAGAGGAAGTGATGCTTTGGAGGCGCCGTTTTTTCCAGCAGTCAGCATTAAAGATAAAGACGGGAAGATTGACCTGGGAACCATTAGAGAAAGTGAGAGCACGATCCATGTCTGCTGATAAATAAAACACGCTTGGAAAATGTTGCAGACATTTTGACACAAAGCTGAAAGCTGATGTTTCTAGAAAACCAAGTAACCAGGAGATCTAAACAGAGCTTCTCCTCAAATGTTGCTCTCTTATTAATTCTAGGCCATCACTCCCCCTGATGATTGGTAAAACCAAATGCCTTGGCAAAAGCACTGCAATTCTGACAACTAACAGAAGTAAAATTTGGGGAAAAAAGCAATGAGAGCATGTGCTTGCTAAGCTCTATAAAGTAAACTTGTTGGCTAAAGAAAAAGTAATAGAAATATTTTATTTTGCATTAAAAGAAAATCAAAATGTTCAGATTATGCCTGTTAATTATTTTCTGTTGGGTTTTTTTCTCAGGAGCTTGTGTGGAAGCGGCTCCACAGTCTGAGCTGCAGAAGCCAGAGTCCTCTGCAGTCTCTGAAACTCACCTGTTGGTCTCCCTGAAGTCGTACCCCTGCTCTGTGTGTGAGAAGTCCTTCTCATCTCAGAGCCACCTGAAGTCTCACCAGCTCATCCACGCGGGGGAAAAGCCATTCACCTGCAGCGTCTGCAGCAGCGCCTTCCACCAGCGGCAAAGCTTGCAGAGTCACATGCGCACGCACGTCAGCGAGCGCCCGTTCGAGTGTCCTGAGTGCGGGAAGCGGTTCTCAAAGCCGGCTCAGCTGAAGATGCACGCCGTCATCCACACAGGAGAGAAACCATACAGCTGCGATGTGTGTGGCCGCCGCTTTAACCTGCCACAGAACCTGCAGCGCCACACGCTCACCCACACTAGAGAGAAGGTCTTTATCTGCAATGAGTGTGGAAAGGCCTTCACCCGTGCCGTCACTCTGAAATCACACCAGCTTATCCACACTGGCCAGAAGCCATTTAAGTGCGAGCAGTGCCCCAAAGCTTTCCGCCATGCGGTTAACCTGAAGAACCACCAGAGGATCCACAGTGACCTGCGGCCCTATAGTTGTGACCTCTGTGGGAAGACGTTCCGACAGTCTGTGAACCTGAAGATCCATCTCCGCATCCACACAGGCGAGCGGCCTTTCAGCTGCCAGCAGTGCGGCAAGACGTTCAGCCAGCAGAGCAGCCTGATCTCCCACAGTCGCACGCACTCCATGGACAGGCCGTTCCAATGCAAATCCTGTGACAAAACATTCAACAATGCCAACAGCCTTAAGCTTCACTTGCGCATTCACACGGGAGAGAAACCATATGTCTGCGACATCTGCGGCAAAGCCTTCAGCCAGGGAAGCCACCTGAGGACCCATAAGCGGCACGTTCACGCCGGCGGCAAGCAGTTCATCTGTGACAGGTGTGGCAAGAGGTACGCCGACCAGCGGTACCTGAAGCTGCACAAGTGCTGCTATGCATGAGCTGCTAAGAAACGGACCTAAACTGAACTTTTCCACAGTGTTGTTGCCATGGAGACCTCTCTTTCCACAACAAGGACATCCTTTTCTGATGTTTTGTTTAGTCTGTACTCCCAATTTGAATTATGTTGATTCTGAGGCCTCATTTGAATGTGTTTTATAAAGTATAAAGTATATTTTTCACTTTTTCAAAAGATGAATAAATCTAACAAAGCCAATCCATCCAGCTGTGGTTTTTCTAAAGTACAGGGGCTCGAGGAAAAAAAAGGTGTTAAGGGCTGAATTGTGAGCAGCTGTAATTGAAAATCTATATCTTAGAAAATCTGTAAAAGTCTGGTTGCCTTCAATGTAAGTCCACACTGTGTTTTACAGTTATTTTTGCCAAATGCATTAAGTTAAACCAAGATTTGATTATTTCTATTTTATGAAATCAGAAGAAAAACATAATGTACATTTACAACAAGAAAAACTCAGAGTTTTGTAGAATAAGGCAAGCTGAGTATTCCATTATAAATATCATGGGTTAACATAATGATGAACATTTAGCCTTCCTAAAAATACCAACCCCACAGTTAAAGCTAAAGGAGATTAAATATCTTTTAAAAGCCTTGTACCACTGCGACCCCGCTGTTGTAGAAATTCAGTGCTGATATTTTTTAAAACCTTTCTTATTGCCTCGACCATCAAAATAATTTCTGGTTCTGTGATATCAGAGCCACATGTGACTCTGGAGCTGCTCTAAATCTTTGCTCTTTCAACGATTTCTGGCTGCTAAAAAGTAAGCAGCCAGATGTAAGGCGCTCTGTTTTGAACTGTTTATAAGCTTGGAAGAAAAATATTGGGTATTATTGTGCAAAATACCAATATGTATCAGATGGTTTAATTCATCTACTTTGAGGATAATCGGAAACATTGAGAAGGTAAATGGAGTTTTAGCAGATGTGGAGCAGGAGAAGCTCCATGGGTACCAAACTGCTGGACAACAAATTTAGCAAATATAAAGTTTCTATTTTTCTAATTGATTCCTGTCATGGAAAACCTGTTCTGTCAGTTTCTATTAGATAAGTTTGAAAACAAAATGCCACATTGAGCATCAACCTGCGGCGTGAACTGCATGTCAGATGTCGACTGGTGAGATGTTTTATCATTTCTTTATGTTCTTGAAAGAATTGGAAGTAAACATATATATATGAAAAGACTAACATTTCAACATGTTCATCTAAATGCAGGTAATTTATTCAGTCAGAGATTTGTTTTAAAATGAGTTTGGGAGTAAAGAGAAAGCCATGGAGCGGATTTTGTTCTATTAAATACAGTAAGCTTGTACATTATTCAGACTTTTTTGATGTCGCCCTTAAAGGTTATAGGTCATCAGAGGTCGGTAGAGTAGCACTACTTCGACATATTTTCACTCAAAATGTAGCAAACCAAGAATTACTCAAGTAAAGTTTAAAAAAAAGTATTTGGTAAGAAGGCTAATTATCTATTGAGTAACTAATAATAGCATCTGATTAATATTAAAAACTAAGCTAATAAAAAAGAAAAACATACAGTTATTCTACAAATCCAGGCATTGGAAGGAACGGATACGACCAGACCTAAGAAGCTGTTTTAGTTGATCAATTTTATAAAACCGACTGCTAAAAGTATTTGGTATTTTGCTTATCTCAAGGCTGAGGTTATCTCTAAGGACTTTTGCAGCTTTTCAAGTTTTTTATTTCTTTTTTTACAGTGAACTTAATCCACTTGCAGCCTTGGTAGAGAATGGTACGGCCAAGCTGAACAGCTTAAGTATAGGGTGGACTACAGTAATGACCCCCCTCCCCTTTGCTAGAGTGATTGTATATTTCTGTTTTGTGCATATCAGTTTACATTTTTTATATTATTTCAAGTTTTTAATAATAATAAAATAATTGAACTTTATTGATCTCACATAGGATAAATATACCTCTGCATTTAACCCATCCCCTTGGGGAGCAGAGGGCTGCCATCATGGGAGCCTACTGCCAGGGAGCAGTGTGGGGTTAAGGGTCTTGCTCAGGGAGCCACAGTGTCAGTCTGTGTTTGTGGGCTTCAAACTCAGAACCTCAGGATTCCAAGCTCCATCACTAGGTTGTCACTCCCCTGGTGAGCTGGCCAGGATTTCATTCTCCCCTATAAATTTATTGCAACAATGAACAGAACGCAGAATGAGTAAAAGTATTACAGTGATAAAAGCTACAGAAAATACTAAGACACAAAAAATAAAAAACAAAGCAGATGTTTTCTGAGATCTTTCATATGTGCTTGCTTACAACATTTTGGTTTGTACTCTTGGAAATAAAGGATAAAAATTGCTTATTTTCCTTAACCAAACTGTTAAACAGAGTAAAAAAAAATTCTAAAATGTATTTCAAAATAAATCGGCCAATAATAATATGCTGATAGAGTTCCTTCCCTGTTTAGACTGTTTGTTTTAACCGCGGTCCTCCGCCCGCCAAGTGGCGCTGTTCTGGCGCACTCCTTTCTGTTTAGTTTCCGGGTCAGTCGGTTTCCCTGACTGTGTGTGCATGATCCTACACACGTGTTGGTTCAGCATTAAATCTGTAACTTCTACCCTAACAGGCAGCATTAGTTGTTAAGAACCAAGAGGAGAGGAGAAGAGAGGAGACTTCCTGCCGCCATGGGCCCGGTGAGAGAGAGAGACGACCTGTTAGCTTTAGGATTATATGCAAGTTCCGGTTCTAGTTGACTAAGCTCCTGACGGTCAGGATCAGGAAGAATTAAAACCGATGGAAAGTTCTGAGCTTTAACTTCACTGAAGGTTTTAATTGCGTTTAAAAGATGCCGGTTGCTGATCAGGGGAATGATTGCAGCTAACAGAAGGTCCGGTTCTGATGGATCTGGGTCAGTCAGGGTCGCACCGTGTCTGACTTTATCAGAGGCAGTATTATCCTATCACTCTGAGGACCTGAACACTCCTCCATAGTTTTGTTGGCAGTGATCTCAGGTCTCTGCTTCAGAAACACACACAGCTGTGAGGCGCACCTTTTGCCTTTGATGTTTTTCCTTTTCTTGCAATTCAATTCAGTTTATTTCTATAGTGTAAATTCACAACACATGTCATCTCAAGGCACTTTACAGTTCAACCAGATCATACAGTCAAACTGATTTAAAGTTTTCTATCTAAGGAAAACCAGTTGATTGCATTGACTCATTGACACAAATGCAATCCCTCAAACTAAACATGCTTGTAGCGACAGTGGAGAGGAAAAACTCCCTTTGAACAGGAAGAAACCTCCAGCAGAACCAGGCTCAGACATACAATAATTTGCTAAAAATATATCTAAAGTAAACACTTTAAACATACAATGCTTTAATATATTTATATGATAAAACAGTTTGAAACAATCTGCTTTGTGGTTAACTAATTGCCCGTCTAGGTGTTGGAATTAGACCCATATTTATTATCGTTTAGAGGTTGCTTTTCTGGTTGAGGTTTCCTTCCCCTACTCAGGAGAGAATTGCAACAAACTAACCCATACAAAGTGATATATGTATCATACACATTATTAGTTGAGTATTTAACAATACAAATACTGCTTTGTTATTAGCAGAGCTGTAAATTCAATAGATAACTTGAACAGAACCTTCCTGTCAGCATGAAGTAGGTCAAAAACTCTGAAAGAAAAACACCTTTCCTCCTTAATGAAGATCAAAATAGGCGTTATGGAGAGAATTTTGTTCCAAATATTTTTGCAAGCAAAGAACACGTTTTGTAAATAAAAATGTTGAAATGAATGTAATCTAGAAAAACATACTGACAAAAAATTGTATGTATTTTTTCTTTGTTCAAAACTTTTGAAGCTAATTATTTTTTACAGGTTTCATCTTTATTAAATTTCTATTATTTTCATTTTTTTTTTTTTTTTTTTTGTAGATTGAGTTTTTACAAAATGCAGATGACGTTTTGTAGATCATGTTCTCTTCACTTCAGTTCCAATACAAACGCTTGTTTTTATGGAGCGCATTTTTGTCCCACTACATTTGCAATCACCACTTTTTATTGAAATTAAAACACATTTTGACAATTTTTTTTCTATTTGACTCTAATTAGACTTATGAGATAAAATATATATTTGGCACGATTTTGGGCCGTTTGTGGCTTAATTGTGCAATCGACAGGTCCACCTGACACGCCGGCTCTAAAAACTTTGTTTTAAAAAGTTACCTGAACTTCTTCAATCCTATTTTCTACAATTTTAGTGAAGATGTTTAGTAAAATAAAAAGAAAAGGAAAAAATAGAGTCTTTTGTTGGGTTTTCATTGTTTTTTGTTGAAAACAAAACAGGTAGGAGTTAATAAGTTTTCACTTCTTCCTACCCCATTTTTGAGCATGATATGTTAATGGAAACAAATATCTGTATTTTTCTCTTCTTTTTTATGCACTTCTTGTTACTGTGCACTATTTTATTTTTTTTATATTTGTATCATGTTCAAAATAAATCTCATTTCTTTTGTAAGAGATAAAAATGACTCCATACTTTTATCACTTTTTATGTAGCTTGGTTTATTAGAAAAGTTTGATCGTATTTCTCTTTTTTTATCTGATGAGGTCAGAATTCTGACCAGGACCATCACAAACTGTTAGAGGTTTCCATTTAGAAGTGAAAGCTGAGAGAAAAATTCTTCAATAAATTTGTTTTATATATTTTTTTTGGCTGAAGTTGCTTCTAAAATCCTCAGAATTCAAAAGGTTGCACTTTATTAGAAGCGTCTTGCTGAAATGGAAACGTGTTCTTTTGTGCCCCGCCCCACAGCTACGCTCAAAGAAGCGCCGGCCGACGTTCCGCCGTCTGTTGAAGACGAGCGGCATGAAGCTGGAGAACAAGATGAAGAACCGACAGATGAAGCAGCAGAATGTGGCCAAGAAGCAGCGCAAGGAGCAGAAGAGGCTGCGGCAGGCCATGAAGGGCGCCAGCCTGCAGATGCCCCGCCCCCTGGAGACGTACAGGAAGAGACCAGGTGAGCTGCGCCTAAGTTTGAACGCATGCGTCCCTTTAGTTCGTCAGTAAGACTGTTCTCATCCATCTGACAGAGGAAGAGGAGGAGGAAGAGTTCCTGGACAGCCTTCCCACAGACATGATGGATGATGCAGACTTGGAACAGTTGACCGCCATGGCCCAGAAAGCCTCCTTTATAACCAGAGACCTGTCGTCATGGTAACGCACACACTGATATGGTCAATGTGCGATTGATTGAGCTGATGGAGACTGAGGTATGTCTGACTTTTTATTGCCAGTGGGCCAGTCCACAGTGGCAAGAAGAGGAGCGCCGACGTGGTCCGCGGTTACGAGAAGGTTCCTAGAAAGATGGCGAGGGTGGAGGAGAAGGAGATGATCCAGCTGCTTCCCATTAAAGACAAAAGTGGAGTGATCCCGAGGAGCATGGAGAAAGGTAGCTTTCACATTTACTCAGCGTCTGACTGACTGCAGCCACCTGTAAACATGAAGGCTCTGTTTGTCCCCAACAGTTAAACCGCATCCAAAGGACAAAGAAGAGGAAGAAAATGATGAAGAACCTGCAGAAACAGCAGAGCAGCAGGAGGAAGGTGGGACTTGCTACAACATGGTGGTCTGGGTGTGATGATTAGCTGATGTTCAGGTTCCATGAAGAACAGTAGTCTGCAGTTTAGCTGCACTGAAATGAACCTTTTAAAAAATAGAAAGTTGTCCTACAGCAGCTGATTAAACCAGAGTTCCAGAAAGAGCTGCAGTCTGACAGGAGTTTTCTATAACTGAGGTCTCCACTAGATGTAATTGATGATGGTGCATCACAGTTCAATTCAGTTTATTTCTATAGCACCAATTCACAACACAAGTCATCTCAAGGCACTTTACAGTTCAACCAGATCATACAGTCAGATTGATTCAAAGTTTTCTATCTAAGGAAAAAACCAGCTGATTGCATCGACTCATTGACTCTTCAGCAATCCCTCACACTAAGCATGCTCGTAGCGACAGTGGAGAGGAAAAACTCCCTTTTAACAGGAAGAAACCTCCAGCAGAACCAGGCTCAGTGTGAGCGGCCATCTGCTGAGGCCGACTGGGGTTCAAGGAGACAGAAGCAGACATAGAAAAAGCAGCTGTAAAATGCGGCTTCGTCCAGGAAGCAGCCAGGCAGACGAGCTCCGAGCCAGCTCCCATGTCAGAGGATAAAGAGAGCACATCCACAGCAAAATAGTCTCCACACCTTCAGGATAGATAATAAAATATTTAAACAATATTCAGCATATGGTAGAGCGTACATGTAATTCTAATCAGAGCTTAAAATTCATTCAAATATTGTGAAATGTGAAATATTATGGATTTATAAAAACAACACTGCTGCTTCTGTCCGTCTGCAAAGCTGCTGGTTGGTGTAGGAAGCTAACTCTTAGCAACTTTCTCTCTTCATTGCGGTACTATAAAAAGGGGCTGGAGACGAAACTAGTCCTTTTTTTAGTGAGTTTAGTGACTTCATGTGGAAGCGGCAATCGTTCTGCTTAGGTCTTCAACTAACAAATATTTTTTAAATTTGTCTGTCGATTTACTTTTTTCAATTAACCAGATAACCAAATGTTCGTTAAAGGAAGCGCTTTTTACGACATTAAACCTGGTGAAACTAAAGCTTTTCCGCTTTAGGAGATCTGGATAAAGCACAGACGGACAGAAAATACATATATTTTTTTATCTTAAAAGATAAAATTTTGTATAATTACTGCTCTGGCAGCTAAAGTTATGTTTTACAGTCTATATACTCCTACTTGATAGCTAAATTAGTTGGCAATTATTTCAGTGATTGATTAATTCAATTGATTATTTCAGCCCTTAGCAGAGCGGAGTTAGCAGAGCGGAGTTAGCAGAGCGGAGATAGCAGAGCTGCTGTCTCACAGGTAGACACTTCATCCTGAATGCTGTCAGAGCAGAGAGGAGACCGCCTCCCTTTCCAGTTATTTAGACTTAGACAAACTTTGTCATTTCGTACACACAGTGTATACAAAATGAAATTTGGCTACATACAGCTTACCGACGGCGAATGAAAAGCAGCTTAGCAGTGAAAGTTAATATTTCTATTTATAAAGTGCAGCAGTGATCAACATAAACCGTGTAGAAGAGACCTGGTGCAAAGGCATTGATGTGATGTTCTGTATAACACATGAGCAAAGCTGCCATGATTACAAAGGAAGGATAGAAGTATGACGTCATTACAGTTTTTATTCAAGGCTCTTTTTTTTTTTTTTTTTTTCTTCTGGGAAACTTCCACTAAAATAATGACCTGATTACCACACAGTTTTAATCCTTTATTCACCTTATTACCCATGTTCCTCTGATTACTGTCCTTTTAGTCAATTCAGACGTTTGCCATGTGGATTCAGGCAGTGGATAAACAATCATTCCTTGGTTCATAAAGTTGGGTTACTTTTTAGTATTTTAACAATATTCTAATGGCATGGGTGTAAATTCTCATAGTATAGATCCAGATACACTCCACCATCACCACTATAGTTAAATCTAATAGGAGCCCAGATAACAGCTGTGTGTTGTTCTTCTGATGCAGAGGGCGCCTCATCCAGCTATATGGGCTTGACGCCGGAGGAGAGGGAACGTTACAGAGTCCATACACTAAAAATGAAGAAGCAACGCATCGCCAGCCTGGCTTCAGCCATCATCTCAGACCCGCTGAACAACGTAAGTGGAGCAGCTGATGAGGAAGAGCCTGTTTTTAACAGATCGAGATTCAGAGTCGATTAACAAACGTTAACATTTGTTATTTTAGTTTTTAAATTTGTTATTTTACTGATAAATTGCCTGATTTTGAGGAAAAATCCTCTAAATATATATCTGAAAACATAAGGTTGAATATTCTGCTTCATTTTACCGAACTTAAACCAGGATTAAAAGTTGTAGAGTGAAATAACAAACCCTATAAAAGCAACCCTAGCAGAAGATTCATGAAAGTGGATCTTGCAGACATGAGAGCTGAAAAACCAAAGAGCCGGTAAAGACCAAAAGAGTTAGACTGCACTCCTACCTGAAGGCCAAGTGCAACACAAAGACCAACGGCGCAGCAGAGCTCCACAAATGGAGCCAAACCATGAGGGCTGCTTTTAAGGAAGGCCATAAGGAGTCTGATATGGTTTATTCTACCAGCTAAATTAGAATCACATGTTTAGGTTCAAAGTAGGGCTGAACAATGTTGCCAGAAATTGAAATTGCGATTATTTTTCTCCAAAATTGCGATTTTTATTTGGATTTTCCTTTGCAATAACGTCAAGCTTGTAGAGGTTTCATCCAAGGCTTTTGGTTTTTGAGAGCTCGCTTGCCCAGAGTCCATTGTTACAGGACTTTATTGTAACCATTGGGTGAAAAATTCTTCTTCTACTTGTATGGATCTGCGAGCTAGTTGCAACCCTATGTTTCTTCAAGCGTTTAAACACGACCTTAAGGGCTGGAGAAAAAAATTTAGTTTCTTACTCTTGTTTAATATAGTGTGATTAAAAATCCATGCCTCTAAGATATGAAAATAGTAGGGCTGTAACGATACCCCTATTGAAATCGAAATTGCGACACTCTGAGCCACGATCGTGTCTCGCGGTGAAGGAAGGTGGGATCGCAACACTCACCAAATATTCCCAGCTGGTCGGCCGACTCACAACTGCCTGCCACAGACATGCATTTACTTCATGTGCTTGAGCCTCGTTATGAAGCGCCAATCAGACACATTTCTCTCAAAATGTGCTTCCAAAACTTTTCAAGGAAACAAAATCCAGAGTGGAGGGAGAACTTAGCAGCGCTGACTCAATCGCTATTACCACTGATGGATGGACGTCCCGTGCAACAGACAGTTATATTACCATAACCGCACATTATATTACGGACCAGTGGCAAATTGCAAACCATGTCCTTCAAACGCGTGCCATGTTTCTTGTATCTGAAATCCTGAAAGGCTTTTCAGCAGACCATACGCCCCCGTTCCCGTGACAACGCAAGAAACATTGTAAAAGCGGTCATAGCAGCCGCACTCTCCCCGCATATTCGATGCTTCGCCCACACTGTTAATCTGGCAGCACAGAAAGGAATGGGAGTTAACCAGATGTCATGACTCCTTGGTAGAATCAGGAAAATAATCACTTTTTTCCACCGGAGCGCAGCTGTACTGAAGGATAGGCAGAAGATGCTGCAGCTGCCCTCACACAAGCTTGTCCAGGATGATCCACTGCTGGGGATCATCCTGTAACAGCACAGACAGCAAGCCTCTCACCTGAAAATGTGGACATGATGCTGTTTCTGAAAAAGAATATCAAAGTTTAGTTTCTGTGGATCCCAGCCACATCTGTTCCCAGTAAGATGGTGTTTTCCTCTGTAGTGGAAAAGTGGACATGATGCTGTTGTTCCTAAAAAAATATAGTTTTAAATAAAGCAAACAGGTTTGATGAAGCTGCGTTTATTTGCTTTTTAAGTTCATTTTTGGTTAACACGGCAGCACAGTACAATTATTTTTATTTTTAAAAAGCTTTATTTTGTTAGACAATATAAGACAAGAGATAAATCTTACATTTTTGGTTATGTCTCTAATTGTGGTTTTTCTGTGTTCAAATACGTTCTGGATATTTACAATATGTTAAATGTTTTTTAATATTTTATTTAAATAAAATAATATTCAAATGTAAAAAAAATTGTTGCATGTATCGAATCGTGGGTCAAAAATCGTGATATGAATCGAATCGTGTGTTTTTTGTATTGTTATTTTATTAATTGCGATTATATTGCAAATGCTATTAATTTCGCAGCCCTATTCCAAAGCAAAGAGTTTCTCATCACCGAAGAAACTTAAGTAGGTGCAGAAAACTTCCATCAGCAGAAATCTGAGTGTAGTGCACCTATTTTTCTGGAGAAGCTGAGGAACAGGAACGTGATGATGATGATGATGGTGGTGGTGGTATTTTGTGCAGACCAAGCGTATGAAGGAGCTGCGGGGGATGATGATGGAGTCTGACCCAAGCGTTGCCGTTTCGGTGAGGAAGATGGTGATGGTTTCTCTCATGGAGGTGTTTAAGGACATCGCCCCCACCTACAAGATCCGACCTCTGACCGCTGCAGAGAAAAGCACCAAGGTCAGATGAGCACAGATTGTGATATCTGATTGGTTGCAGCATGTTTTACACAGCCGGTGGATTTTGGTCTCCCTGTAGGTGAAGAAAGAGACGCAGCAGCTTAGAGAGTTTGAGGAAAGCCTTGTGAGCCAATACAAGTTTTACCTGGAAGACCTGGAACAGACCATCAAAGGTACGTTACCGCCGCCACACAGCTGCTCTGCACACACAGATACACGCAGACACTCACACCCTGTGTGGATTCCCAGACTGGAAGCAGAAGAAGAGGAAACGAGTCCAGGCGGTGAGCTTCCAGTCGTACCGCGGCCTGGCGGAGGTGTCCATCCGCTGCCTGTGTGAGCTGCTGCTCACCATGCCGCACTTCAACTTCCACAACAACATCATCGTCGTCCTCGTTCCTCTGATGAACGACCCTCTGAAGAAGGTCAGGATGGGCTCAGAGCTCGTGTTCGTAATTCAGATAGATCTTAGGAAACATGGAGGGGTCTGAAATCTTCATCGTAGGTTTCCACTGTCAGAGTCAGAATCTAAAAAATAAAATCCAGAAATCACTCTATATTGATTTCTTTTTCCTTAGATGGGAATAGTTTTTTTCTAAGTGGGAGAATTTCCAAAGTGGCAGGATGTTCAAATACTTCCTGACTGCAGATCAGATGGAGGCAGATTGTGTGAAAGTATTCATGGGTCTGTAATTGTTTCAGGTGTCGGACATGTGCTGTGACGCATTTAAGAAGCTCTTCCAGGATGACAGAATGGGCGGGGCATCCCTGGCTACCGTCAGGGTCATCTCTGGCCTCGTAAAGAGCCTCAACTACAACATCAAACCAGAGGTAACAGATCACTCATGGATTATATGTTTATATATATTTATAAATGTGTGTTTGGCTTCTTTAGGTTGTTTTAAAGTGTTCTAGAAATAAAAAGCCTCTAGATCTATATTAATGAGAATCAGCTTCATTGGTCAAGTTTTGTGAACAAGCAAGGAATATGACTTCAGTCTTTATACATCATAAAAGCTTCATTTAAATATGTTAGAATTCACAGACGAACATTTTAGGAGCAGTTTATACTTGTGTCTCAGTAGAGAAGCTGAAAGCACTCAGTAAGGATGAGAATCATTTAGGATTTATACTCCTAACAGATGCTGTAATTTGTTCAAACCCTTATTGTTTACCAGTTTTTATAATCAAACAACTTGAATAAATAACTAAATAATTAAACATGTGAAACAACAATTCCCAAAACAGACTAAAGCAACCTTTTGTCTCAAGTGTTGAGTACATTTTGTTTCATTATTGTTGCAAAGAACAGGTTTTGTAAATGGAAATTAAATTAAAAAAAAAGCCATCCAGAGGTGAGTTTGAAAATGCTCTCAATCAAAAAGGTTTTGCTTGTTACTTTTCTCTGATTTTTTTTTTGTTTGTTTTACAAATTTATTTTCCCATTTTGTCTTCAAATATTTAAAATATATTTAAAAGATTTTATACTGAAAACATTTTTTTATTCGGATTTCTCTTTTTTTAGGTTGATTTTATGAATTGCATTTTTTTCAGATTGCGTTTTTCATTCTCTTCAATCCTGATTGACACACTTATTGACCAATAGAATATTGCCTTGGCCCACGCAGACCAATAGAAATGCTTCTCTCTTCCTCACCTCAGAGGAAAGCCCGCCTACAGAAGTGATGAGAATTTTATCCATTTTGAAAAAAGAGAAATCTGAACAAATATTGGAAAACTGTAAAAATTAAAATAATTTATAAAAAATAAATGTAAAGGAAATATAAGACAATAGCTAAGTTACTTCAAAATGTTTTTTTTTGTTTCTTTTGATTAAGTAGTTATTCAAAGTTTATTTTTGGATTACATAAAAATTTCTGTTATTCTTTGCTGCAACGATAATGTCTTAAAATTCCCTCTATTTCCCATAAGTCCCCTCGGTTTGTGTGCTTTTGGGGGAGGAGATCAGTAGTATAATGTTGCCAGAGTAGGAGTCTCTCTAAAAAGTTGAATATTGCGAGAGGGACTGATAATGTTGGACCGTGAGGACAATCTGACGTGGCCCTGGGGCCGTTTTGGTTCCGAGTTCAGTTCATTATGATCCTCAGACACATTCTGGGTAAATTCAGTTCAGTTTATTCATATAGCGCCAATTCACAACACTTCATCTCAAGGCACTTTACAGGTCAACCAGATCATCGAGTCAGATTGATTCAAAGTTTTCTGTTTAAGGAAAACCAGCTGATTGCATCGACTCATTGACTCTTCAGCAATCCCTCACACTAAGCATGCTTGTTAAGGAACCATCATTTCTGGATGCTTCTGCAGCTTTAGCCTGATGGTAGAAGTCCAATCAGTCTGTAAAAGGATGTGTTGGTTTGGTGGAGATGCTAGCGCCCATCTTCCTGAACCTGAATTGTTGACATTTTTATAGACTTGGGTTTATTTACGTTTTTTTTTCCTCTGCCTTGGTTCTCTCCCTCCTCCTCACCAGGTGCTTCGAACTCTGCTGAGTCTGAGGATCAAAGAGGTGGAGATGAAAAGGGATCTGGAGGCCATGGCCCCCAAGAAGAAGTTCATGACCAACAAAGAGAGAAAAAAGAACCTGTCCAGGATGCAAAGGAAGGTAAACAAAGCTGGAGGTTCAGTAACAATTTAAAGGTTCTTTTTTAGCTGTTTTTGGTTATTTAACGCAAACATGCAAAGATGCATGTGGTGTGAAGTGTGTCTAAAAGATTCAACACATGCTAGGTGCTATCTTAGATATAAATCTGTTCCCCATCAAAAGTGCATGTTAGTCTCTCAGATCTGTTAAGGTCTACATGTGTGGAAGAAAAACTGACGTTTAGTAATTCTGTTTAACTAAAAATAATTCCTCATTCAGCCGGAAACAGCGCTGAGCACAGCCGTTGTTTCATGTGACTAAATGAACTAATTTCCTTGGCTAGAAGCTGCTCCACTCTATCAAGTGTAGATTGCTTTGGCTTGAGTTCACCAAAAGGTCAACACTTTTGCGGCTGAATTTTTTGCAGCTGAATTTTTACCAGATAAAGATACCAGCAGATTGAGTGTAAGAAATTTAATGTCTAAAAAAAATTCAGTGCTTAAAATTCGGTGTTAAAAAAAATTCAGTGTTTAAAATTCGGTGTTAAAAAAAATTCAGTGTTTAAAATTCGGTGTTAAAAAAAATCAGTCTTTAAAATTCGGTGTTAAAAATTTTCAGTGTTTAAAATTCGGTGTTCAAAATTCGGTGTTAAAAAAAAAAGGCAGATTCCAATGAGACTGTTTTTCTTCCATATGCATGCTGAGCACACGGTAATAAACTGTTCAGGTTACCACAAAATTAAACTTCCCTGTTTCATAGATCAGCTATGAAAGAGAAATGATGAAGGAATAAAAGATGATTAGCTCTATATCACTTTTCCCACAAGGGGGCAGTATGTAAAAAGCATTGTGTGTTTGTGCATTGTTCAGTGGAAGAAGGCGGAGGAAAAGCTGGAAAAGGAGCTTTTGGAGGCCGAAGCTTCAGAAAACAAAGAGAAGAAGATTAAGCTGGTAAGATTTTGTTCGGCTGTTAAATTAGGAAAGATCAGGAAGAAAGGCTACATTACTATTTTAAATTTCTGTTCCCCCCTGCAGCACACAGAGACTTTGAACATCGTCTTCCTGACCTACTTCAGGATCCTGAAGAAAGCTCAGAGATCTGTTCTCCTCCCTGCTGTCCTGGAAGGGCTGGCCAAGTATGACTCACTCTCTGACTTGCAGGTGTATTCAGCTCCTGGCCCCGTTTCAGACCCTGGGTTAAATCTGTTCTGAGTAGAGAGCAGGTATTCTGATCAAATCCTTGTATGGTTCGTTCTTTGTTTTTTTCGTTTCAAAACAAAAACGAAAAAACAAAACAAGCATGTGGTTTTTTGTTTTTCCGTTTTTAAAATAAAATTAGAAAAACGGCATTTGCAAAAATGAAAAAAGGGTACGTTTTGGATTTTTTTAAACTCCAATGGTTAAACCAAAGACAAACTTTTATTTTGTTATTAATTCAATGGACCTTATGGAAGCCGGAACTGAAAACCTGAACTTCCAACACATACCGGTAACTTTTTTAGTTACCAGTAGGTGGCGGTAATGTACGCCTTCAATTTCTTGCCAACCGCCATTACAATCCACAAGAAGAAGAACTTTTTCAGTTAGCGCTACCAAAATGGAAACGAGTAATGTGGAGCTCCATGGCGGCTCAAAGCATCACTGATTTCAGAGTGTGTTTTTCCTCTTCCAAAAAGTTCAATAATCAAAGCAGAAAACTGTTCAAGTGCAGCCACTGCCTTTTGTTTAGAAATGGTTTGTTTTGGTGCCATCTTCATCCACTGTAAATGATTTTTCTTTGGCGACTTACTTCATTCCGGTACCGCTACATATTAAAACAAAAACCGTATTTTATTTTCATTTGTTTTGTTTTTTTGTTACCAAAGAACGAACCATATACGGATTTGATCAGAGTCAACTGATCCGGTTTTGTGATATATTCATGATTTCTGAAAAGCTAACAACTGAGTGAAGTCAGCTCAGAGTTCAGGATGAGGGCAGCAGAGTTAAAAATCCTGATCAATAGAATTTAGAAAATATGATCCACCATGGAAGAAAGGGAACAAACGAATCATCAAAGTGAGCATTTCAATTTAGTTCAAAAATACTTAATTTAACCAAAATGGAAATTAAATATTAAATTAAATGGGGGGAGTGGTGGCCTAGTGGTTAGCGCATAGAGCTTGGAATCCAGAGAATGTGAGGTAAAAACCCACTGCCACTCCAGGTCCCTGAGCAAAAACCCTTAACCCCACACTGCTTCCCGGGCGCCGCACAATGGCAGCCCACTGCTCCCCAAGGGGAGGGGTTAATGCAGAGCAGGAATTTCATTGCGCTGTACTTAAGACAGTGTAATGACAGTAAAAAAGAGCTGGAAAAATAAAACAAACAAAAAAAGAAATATAATAATAATGACAGAATATAGAGATGACAAAAAACATTTTACACCAAAAATAAGTTTCTTTGGCAAAATAAGGAGATTTAACTTGTCAGAGACCAGTCAACACATGAGTGGGATTTGAAATTGAAATTACAATCATGAATAATTTCATAAATAAAATAATGGGTTGTATGCATAAAACATGAGCAGGGGCAAGAAGGATGTAACAGTCAATCCAGCTAAAATGTAAAAAAAAATAAAAAAAATTCTTGTAAGGCCCAGTTATCAGCTATGAAGTTTAAATTTTACTAATAAATTAGACGACATTTGTTGGCTTTATTCCACATGTGTAGTTTATTATGTAAGAAGTTAATCCTTATAATGTAATATTAGTTAGGGATTTATGATATTTGTTCAAAATAAGGCAGAAACATGTTTCATTAAAAACAAAAACCATAATTTGCCTGAATCAGGTGCGTTTGAAGCAAAATAAAAATAAAAAATGTAAAATTTGCAGTAGAGCGGCCCCTAGAGGACGGGGCTTGAATCTGTTTGCTGTGTGGCTCTGATGCCGTCGTGCTTCTGTAGTCATGAACGTGATTTTATTCCCTTCCAGTTTTGCTCACCTGATCAACCTGGAGTTCTTTGATGATCTGCTGAAAGTGCTGCAGAACCTCATCCAATCCGGAGTAAGTATTTAGCATGAAGCCAACTGAACGCTGTGTTCTGCATCATCAGCTGATTGTTTGATCATTGGGCTGTGCAGGATCTGACCAATCGGGAGAGTCTACACTGCATCCAGACAGTCTTCACCATCCTTTCTGGGCAAGGTCAGGCTGTTCTTGATCAGAACTTTGAAAGGCTGTCCTACAGCTGAATGCTGTTTATTCAGCTTCTTCTGCCTGATTTTACTCTGACATATTGTAACAATGCTGGTGCAGTCGATAACGGGAGCAGAAGAATATTGGCTACGTTCACACTTCAGGCCTTGATGCTCAGTTCCGATTTTTTTGCGAAATCCGATTTTGTTTTGCCGTTGGCGTTCATATTTCCAAATATATTAGATAAGATCAAATTAGATTAGATTAGATTCAACTTCATTGTCATTACACAGGTACAGGAACAAGGCAACGGAATGCAGTTCAGGTCTAACCAGAAGTGCAATAGCAGCAAGTGCAGGATAAATAATGGTTCCATAAATACAGGCCGTGGGTTTCTATTCAATGAGTATAAAGATCAATACTGTTATAAATAATGAATATAATATATAGATCACTAGTGTTATGAACTAAATTTACAGCTGGATATGTACCGAATATAATATACAGATGGATATTACTATTAAAAAAAAGGTTTTTACAGTTATGTACAATAGCATAATATACAGATGGGTTTTACTATAAAATGAATTATTAAAGACAGAAGCTATCTAAATTAAAGTGCAGTGGAAAGTAATTGCATATTACAGTTAAAGTACGTTATTGCAGATGTAAATGTAAACAACTGCTAATGTGAATAAGCAGTTGGCAGTGCAAATATAAGCAGTCGGAGGTGAGTAATGCAAGATGCATGTAAACAGTTGTTACAATAGTAACAGTCAGGAGTGCAGGTGAATATTACAGTCTAAAAAAAACAGAATAGCCAAATGGTGGTAGGTGTGAGAAAGGAGAGTAGAGACCATCAGTGAGGGTTAGAGTTCAGTAAACAGACAGCTCTGGGGAAAAAGCTGTTCTTTAGTCTGCTGGTTCTGGTCCGGAGGCACCTGAACCGCCTGCTGGAGGGTAGGAGAGAAAACGACTTGTATGTGATCTCCTGTGTGAACAGCATTAATACACCGCAAGTGTCCCGCATGCGCAGTAGAGGACGTCACAGCCTAGGCCAGCGTGCTCTTTTTTTCTGGAAGTAAACATGGATGGTCGTGCCGGCACGCATCTAGCGGTGTTTTCCAACCATAAAAACACAATCTTTTCAATAAGGTTAAACATAAATACTGCTCTCCGCATCATCATCCCCTTTGTTGGTTGATTTTCTTGCCACTTCTGCATAATAGTGATGTTTGTCGGGTATTAATGACGTTCAGGTCGGATGAATCTGTCCTGGCCGTTCAGACACAGGTCGCATTTGAAAAGATCCGATTCATATCGGATTCAGGACCACAGAGCCAAGCGGTCTGGGTCGCATTGGAAAAAATCAGATCTGTGTTGTTCAGACTGCCATGAAAAGATCAGATCAGGTCGCATGTGGGCCAAAAAATAGGATTTGGGTGACTTCAGGCTGCAGTGTGAACGTAGCCTATGTTTCATGTTTACCTTCTGTCCTGTTTGAAGGTTTCTGACTTGTTTGTAGGTTTCAGTGGTGTTTCAGTTACAGTCCAGTGGCATCTAAATTCAGCTGTTTCTGTGCATCAGGTGAAGCCCTGAACATCGACCCTCTGAACTTCTACTCTCAGCTTTACAGGATTCTGATGCATCTTCATGCAGGTGCTTTCTAAGTTCTTATAAAGCTACCAGTTTAGCCCATCGACCTCAGGAGTCAGTGGCGTTACCTTTATTCTCTGGCTGTCTCAGGGGCTCCCAATGATGACGTCACCATTTTGCTACGGTGTCTGGACGCTATGTTGACCCGCCGCAGGAAGCAGGTGACCCTCCAGAGGGCCATGGCCTTCGTCAAACGTCTGAGCACGCTCAGTCTGCATGTCCTGCCCAACGCCAGCGTTGGAATCCTTGCAGCAAACCGAGCCACTATGCACGTGAGTTTGTTTGATCATTTAAGTGAGCGTCTGTTTTTATTTCTTTTAAATACTTGAATAAATCACCGCTCTGCTCCAGCCTTTTAGTCGTCCCTCATTCTGCTGTGTTATCATGTCACAGGCGTTCCCCAAGTGCGACTTTCTTTTGGATAACGAGATTCAGGGCAGCGGGTTTTACCTACCAGAGCTGGACGAACCTGAGCATTGCAACGCCCAGAACTCTGCACTCTGGGAGCTCCACCCACTTCAGGTACGTCCACGCCAGGGTTCCTGTTGGGCTCAAACTTCAGCCACTGCATTCAGAAAGCCACAGCTGCTCACAGCATTGGTTGAAATGCTGTCGGACGGCCCAGAGTGAGCAGTGGGTTGCAAAGTGGAGACCCTGATCTTCCCATCTTCATTGTTGTTCTTGGTTAAGGTTCTTCTCCTGCTGATGGTGCTCAGATGGCCCAGTGTTGCTGCAGCTGTGGCTGAAATGTTGCTCACCTCCATAAGCGAGTGGCTGGGTTAATGATTTACTGTAGTTGTGAAGCGCTTCCTCTGACTTGATAAAATGCGTTTTGAACCCATTAGAATTCAAAGAGGATAAATCCAGCAGAAGAAAATGAGCAGTAGGCTTTAAAGGAACCAGGTGTGACCGGTGTGGTTTATACCCACAGTATTTATCTGCCTTTAAGGGGTGATAGAATGATTCTATAGTGTATCTGGTGCTGGTCCTTAAGGGTTCTGAATAGGGTGTGTAACATTGGTTGGCAGGGCTCCATGTTTACCATTGCCCAATCTCCCGGGGCGAGTCGTTTTTATTGTTGGGAGAGTACAAATTTCATTGCATTTGCCCGGCAGGCAAGTGCAATGATCGCAAAAAAAAATTATTTATCACTCAAAATTACTTTAAAATCACAGACATTCACTTAAAAACGACCCAGAAGCGCTGCCGGCGCCATTTTTGTCGTTTTGTACACCTTCTCGCATGATTTAAAAAAGCTGGTTGATTTTTGTCCACCTAGCAGTAATTTTGATGTAGTTACCAAAATGACAAACGGCTGCATTTATTTTGTCAGGGAAAACTAATCCTGAGTCAGTTAAAAGTCAGGGAATTCTGAAATGGTGTCAGACTGTGGAAACCCTGAATAAAATAACTGTATAATGATTCTCTAGAAAAGTTACATTATATTAATAGTATTATCTTGTATAAACTTACCGTGACTCTAAAATAAAAGTTATTCATTTGTGACATTGACTTGACTTGTGATTTATCTTAAGTTTTTAACCTGTCAAGTTTGTTTTAGATTTTTAAAATTACAATTTATATTTTTCACAACAGTTTAAAGCAAAGTTTAGTTTGAAAAGAATGTGAGGAAGGATTGAAAAGCATGTTAACACGGTAATGGAGGCTCTAGTTCATTATCTGACGCATGCATAAACACACCAGGAACCTGGAAACTTACTGAATTACAAAAAACATTAAAAAAAACAAACATGTTTCATTGATATATATACGAAAATGAATATTAGGAACTATATTTATCAAGCATTATACTGGGCAAGTAAACATTGTCACTTGCCCAAAGGGCAAAGATGAATGAATACAAACTTGCTGCAGGTTTCTAACTTTACACACGAGTCTGACCTGAAAATGTTTGGCTTGCTGTATTTTCAGAGACATTTCCACCCAGTTGTTCAGCTTTTTGCACGTCATTTGAGTCGGGGAGCTCCCAGTGACGGCTCAGGAGCGCTCAGTCTGGAGCTCTGCCGCAGGTACAAATAAAACATGTTAATAAACTATAAACCCCTTAAATTACAAACAGGGGTGGGTGTACTTTAAAGTTGCACTCATCATTAGTAGTGTGTCATCAGTTCAGGCTTAGCAAAGATGTTTTCACTCGTTCAGGTCTCCAATGGACCTGTTTGCAGACTACAGCGTCAAAGACATGACCTTTAACCCTGCTGTGGCTTCGCCTCCCTCAAAGAAAAAGGTGCGTAAATCCTGCTCAGTTATCCAGGTTTGCTTTTATCTGTATTTTAATGTAAAATGTTAATGTGTGTTTTCATCACGCTGGGTCGATTTCTTTTTATTCAGGATAAGTTTGTGGTTGGAGCATCGCTGCTGGACGACGAGCTGCAGAAACAAGTAGATTGCATCTTAAAAATGTCAGAGGACACAAAACTGGACTTTGCTAAAGCACGGCACTGACACACACCCCCCCCGCCTCACAGGGAGGCTCCTGCTGGATGGTGACCAGAGGCAGACAGTCTGATATGTTTGTCAGACGGCAGGAATCAGCTGAAGGACCTGCCAGCCTGATGCTTTACCTGCTCTGGACTATTATTTGCTGCATTTTTTCACTTTTTACTGCTTTTCATCAGGGTGGAAAGTTCCATCAATAATTTCCATTTAGCTTCCATTACTTCAGCTGGTTTCTTGCAGCTTGTTTTAGACACTCCTGTTGCCGTATGGAGCTAAATTGGGGCCATAAAGTTTGTTCAGAAAAATGTCTTTGAACTGGCAAAAAAATAAATGTTTTTGAGAAAAAAACAAGATGTAAAATTTTACAGATGTTTGAAAAAACTTTTAATCTGTGCATTTTCCGTCACGCTTTATCCCTGCTGGGCTGCTGGTGCCTATCTCCAGCTGTCTATGGGTGAGAGGCGGGGTCCACCCTGGACAGGTCGGCAGTCCATCACAGGGCAACACAGAGACAAACAGGACAAACAACCATTTACACACACACTCACACCTAAGGAGAATCTAGAGAAGCCAATGAACCTAACAGTCGGGGTTTTGAACTGTGGAAGGAAGCTGGAGTACCTGGAGAGAACCCACATATGCTCAGGGAGAACATGCAGAAAGACCCCGGGCCGCGAATCGAACCCGGAACCCCTCTTGCTGTAAGGAAGCAGTGCTACCCACTGCTACACTGAGCAGCCCACATTTTTGCTCTCCTCTGTGTTTGTAGCTAAATTGGCGCCATAAAGTTTTTAAATTTCTTTTTACTGAAACAAAATTGAAACTGGGAAAAACTGAGATGAGTGTGCACTAATTACTAATTATTGATTTCTAAATGAAATATTGCCAGGTGAAACAAAAAAGAAACAAACTAATAACTTGAATCTGAAAAGTAGTTTCTGACATTTAATTACAATTTTAACTTGTGAAACTCAGTTTAGTTTAGTTCAAAACTCCTTTGTTTTTGTTCAGCTTCAAAACTGTTTTCTTTTTTCTTTTTCTCTGCTTCTGTCTCCTTGAACCCCAGTGGGCCTCAGCAGATGGCCGCTCACACTGAGCCTGGTTCTGCTGGAGGTTTCTTCCTGTTAAAAGGGAGTTTTTCCTCTCCACTGTCGCTACAAGCATGCTTAGTGTGAGGATTGTATTTGAGTCAATGAGTCGATGCAATCATCTGGTTTTCCTTAGATAGAAAACTGGTGAACTGTAAAGTGCCTTGAGATGACATGTGTTGTGAATTTGGCGCTATATAAATAAACTGAATTGAATTGAACAAACTTTATGGCCCAGATTTAGCTCCATACATTTATTGAGTTTCTTTCTCTCTGAGCGATGGCCTTAACTCTTCTGATCCGGTGCGGTCTTCCTCTCTCTAACTAACCCAGACAATGCTGACTTGGACCTGCTGGCAGGCGGGTTTTTTGTTTTTATTTACCTTCCTCCTCTGGTGGAGTCGTGGTTCATCTACATAATATCTCACTGTGAATGTGTCAGCTCAGGTCATGTCCAGTTTTATAAGGAATTGAATTCATTTTTCTTAAACTGATTCTATTTTTGTTTCACATTATTAAACAATACTTTTACAGTTTGTGTGAGGGGTCATTTACAGTTTTCAACATTTTAACAAATGTACAAAATACTCTTTAGACGACCCTGTTCATTCGGGCAGTGCACAATTTTTCATTTATTTCTGCCTTCCCTATTTTATTGCAGGTTGCACAGAACCTTTGAACTACGACTGAGTATTAGACTGTGTATAAAGATTTTGTTTTTTAAATACGAGAATAAAGTCATAACATGAGAATAAAGTTGTAATATTACAAGAATAAAGTCTTTAAATTATGAGAATAAAGTTAAAAAATTATGAGAATGAAGTCATCGTACCAAAACCCATTTCAGAAAGAAAGCTTCAAGCTCCGACCAGCATATAACAGCCGACCAGATCCACCAGTCAGCAACCTGAGTTCGCTTTGACATTCTGCTTAATTTGATACTGGTGCTAAAAGATGAACATGCATGTCTACTGTAAGGTGAAATTGCTGAACCTTACAAACTTGCATAATTAAAACATTCTCAAAATAAATAAACCGTAACATAAAACATCTACATGAACATCAGTTTCAATGTCCAAGTTCAGTAAAATGTGTTATAATAACTTGAAAAGGTCGTCATTGAAAATCACACACACACACACTTGTTCACTTGTGAAAATTGTGAATGACCCTTAAGCTTTATTTAATAAAGTCAATATTTTAAACTTTTTCTGGCAATTTATTTCCGGTTCAGTTTTCTGGGGAATACCCTCTGTGGTTGAGTTTGAATTCTCTTGAAAGAATAAATAACCAAAATTAATCGCCACTAGTTCATGTTAGACCCTGAAAGCTGCTATTAATATTTACATTTCCAGGCCTTAAACACCAAGCCTTCTGTACGGAAGAGGATTAGGGCCACTGAAAAAAAAAAAAAAAGTAAACTGATTTTTCAATTTTATTTCAGTTTAACATGGGAAAAAAGTCAGAATTCTGACTTTTAATCTCAGAATTCTGACTTTTTTCTCAGAATTCTGACTTTTTTCCCATGTTAAACTGAAATAAAATTGAAAAATCAGTTTACTTTTTTTTTTTCAGTGGCCGTAATCCTCTTCTGTGAGCTTTACTAAAGCAATCTTTTTTCAATAATTCAACATCAAATTTGCCTCAGACCAACAGCAGCTACTATACAGTAGATCAGCTGTGCTTTATCTGAAATAGAATAGAGAACAAAATCCCCTCTTTGTCCCACAATGGGGAAATTCTGGTGTTTACAGCGGCGAAAAAGATGATAGAAAAACATGTTCATACAAATCCTTATAACAAAAATCTATAACATAATAGTGAACACTTAAAAGATGAACAATAACATGCTGTACTGTAAAGTGTTTTAACAATATGTGCGGTGATTGGTCAATTTTTACGGTCTGAATCACTCAAAGCTTAACATCTATGTATGGAAAGCCCAAACTATATTTTATCCCTGAGTAACGACGACAGGTCATCAGAGAGACTGACAAACAGCCTCCAGTGAGAAAAGATGAGTACAAAATGCTTTGACAGCAACAACCAACCTGTAGGAGCCATAATGTAATGGAATAGGAAAAAATCCCTTCATTGTCCCACAATGGGGAAATTGTGGTGTTAGAGCAGCATCAAAAGGTTCAATCAAAAGTGCTCACACAATGTGGACTGGAGAAAAGTGTGTGAAAATAACAGAATAAGTGACAGAGTGAAGAAAAAAACACTGAACTGCACAGTGTTTTTTAAAATAGAAATATGCATACTATAAAAGTAAGCATTATGACTGCTGTGGTTGCTTCAAATGACTTTCCTTCACCTCATAGGAGAGCAGGTAGAAGAGGAGCTGTGGTTACTTTGACTGCTTTTCCATTGCCTTTGAATTTACTCAGACGGTTTATCCAAACCCCCCACCCCCCCACCCCCCAAAGAAAACTTAAAAAAAACCTTATTCAAAAATGTTCTGTTTCACTTTCTTCATATTTCTCTTCTTCAGAAGATTGAGATTGAAATTGATGTTTGCAGATTAGATCAAGGACCAACTAGGATTTTTTTCACTCTTTTTATATTTATTGTGAAGTCGGTCTTACCTTTTAATTTTGGTTTCATCAAGCTGCAGGACTTGGGAGGAACAGCTTGGTATATTTCTAGAGCAATTTACCAGGTAATATGATTGAACGCTCAACTCCTCCAAGTCCTTTATCTGGTACGGAGTAAATGTTACATCGTAAATTCCATTGGTAAATTAAATTGATTTAAAAACAAAAAAGGCAATCCATAGATTTTTTATTTATTTTTTTAGAGATTACATTTTAAAAATTGTATTTTTTCTGAACTTTGTGAAATGGAAAACCTTTGAGTTTCCCTGATTTCAAGTTTAGAAAAAACATAGTTTTCAGTAAACCTGCTTTTTGGAACAGATCCCTGGAGAAGCATCCAGCTGGTAAAGAAAATGGACATGCATTTTTCTGCGCCTACATCATCTCTCCGCAGCGCTAACACTGCCATCTAAAGATATGCGGATGACTCTGAGCGTCACGTGTTTGCAAGGATCTGTAGCGTGCATCCTAAAAATAAAGGACTGACTGCTGTCCTGCAGAATAGAAGACTTGCATTGATCGTGGCACAGGCTGACGGCCTAAAGCCTCAGTGAAAGCAGAGAGGAAAGAGTTTTAAAAAACTGCTATGACTAAGCCGCCCAAAGCGGAACCCTTGGAGCAGGATGAACTGGCCATTGTTAAGTACTGTGTGCAAAAGCAATTTCCTCAGGATCTGGTCAGTGGAGAGAGGACATCCTGTTAGATCTATTTATCTTTGAAAGCCCCGTCCAAAGGCTTGTTCTGTTAACGGGTCTACGGTGGCCTTTAGAGATGATTGGGCAAAGGAGGATTTTTCATAAAAGGAAACACCTGAACGTTTCAAGACAGGAGATCCTTCCTGCCCACATCCAACAGCATCTCTAACAGCACTTATAGTTTCTTCAAATGCTATTTAAAGAAACTAAACTGCACCATAATTTACTGTCCCTTTGGGATTCAATAAGACTTATTTTTAATATAAAACAAATGTAAACATCTGGACCTGAGGTCATCTTTATCACCCACTCTGTACAAACCCAACATTCAAATGATTAATCAGGATTACACGTCTCCAGAGTTCGGTTCTGATTCCCTTGTAGGATTTATGAATGTGATGGGAATGCTTAATCTCTGACAGGAACTCTTGGAATGTTTGGGATTAGATATGGCTTCATAGTGAATTTTATTAGTGTCTTGAATCTGTTGCGAGTTTTAAACACATCCATTCAGATTAGTTTGATCTGTTTCAAAAATTAAACCAAACCAGGACCGGACCTGTTCCCACTCTGAAACCAAACATGGGACTTTCTACAGTGATTTCCAGAAACAACCTCATTTCCAGTCAGCAATAGACAGACTCCCTGCAGAACAATCCCCAGCTTCCTGCTTGCTGGAAAGTCCAAGGTGGAAATACATGAGACTGAGGTCAGATCTGCTGAAAATCTCCAGTACCTTATTTGATCAGTTGTTCATCAGTCATCATTTAGGAATGTGATAAACACAGTTTCTCCGAAAACACCTGTCATCCAGTGGCAGAACCAATCAAACGTATACTAAGTTATCACACCAGTATATTTATATAAATACAAACAACAACAAACATAAAAACAAAAACATAATTTCATCTATGAGCTCACTTTTTTTTTAAAAAAAACCTTGCCCTTCTGAGGCTTCCGTGTTTTGCATGGTCCAGTATGTTGTCACAAACCTAAAAAAATTTAACAGTTTTATAATAGAGAAGCTATCAGTCAGCCTCATGTATTTTTTTTAATATATAAATCTATTTTCTGAGAATGTGTTTATTTAGAAGCAACTAAGCAAACAATTGGAAAAAGTACACTACATTATATTATTTCCATGTCAATCCCAGATTGTTTATTCATCTATGCCTTTTCTAAAAAGTGCTTTAAATCAGTCTAACCTATCTTTAGCCATGCTGGGTCTTGATGTTTGAAAAAGGAGGCAGAATAAAGCATTACCCTCGCTATATGCAGTTAGCCAAGCCTTGTAGCTAAACCAGGTCCTGGAAAAAGACAGAGTGAAGCGTCTCCATCCGTCTTTGGACTGCTGATTCATTTTGATGTTCGGCTGATGAGGTCCAAATGTTTTCACCTCCAGCTTCTCTTGGTAGGTTTGCTCTAAAGGATTTCACTTTCGTGACTCGAACTGTCAATCAGCTGCACTAAGACTGTGATGACAGTTCCTGTCAGTTCGAGCCGCCCCCCCCGGGCTCCCCTATCTTTTTGCATTACAGAGGAGCTACTGCACATGTACATCTTTCTTTCTGTGTCCTGTCTGGCAATGTGGCAATAAGAATCATTGTCTTGATGCCAAAAAGAGTCCAACAGATTTTACTTTCACAAGTGGAGCAGTATGGCAACTGCCATATAGTTCCACTTGTTTCATGCATATAAACTGCTTTATTATAATTATGCAGGGAGTTTTGCTGTTTATATGGAGACTGCAATGTAAATAGAACAGAAGAGGAAAAACTGAAGAAGAAAAAGAAAAAAAAGAGAAAAGATGAAAGAAAGAGGAGATAGAAAGGAGACAATGACAAAACATTTTCAGTCTGCTTCATCACCACGTACAACTTTTAATGAGTCTATGGCCAAAGATTTTGTACCCAATCCCACGACAAGCGAAACAGCTTCATTCGTCATTAAAGATTAAATATTTATCTTGCACATCTAAAAAATATATTATGTTTTAAAATAGTTAAATTTTTTTAATTTAATTTTAATTTTGTTTTTATCAAGCTTATTGGGAGGCTGGGACAACACCCTAGCGCCCTCTATTGACCAACCACGGCTGCTGTAGAGTCTTATCTCTTAAAGGGGAACGCCGTTTTTTGGAGCCGTTCTGAAGATATTCCATTAGGTTATATCCAAGTAACGTCTTCCTTTGGGCAACGACTTGAAGAAACAAACTAAACTGTTCATCATTTATTCTTTATGGTACGCCAGCATTCATAACATGTAGGAGAATCACTGTCCCCCAAACATCCGCTGTTATATTTTTTATATTTATATCTTTTAAAAACAACGCAGAGCGTGTATGACAACGGAATATCTTCAGAACGGCTCCAAATTACACAAAACTCATATGGGTGAGTAGAACATGATGCAATAACGGAAAATCCAGGGACCAATGTAAAAAAAACATAGTTCCCCTATAAAAGATTTTCTCTTACAATTAAATTAGAAGTTGGGAGTTGTGGCGTAGGGTGCAGAGCTTTGCTCGGCAATTGCAGGGTTGTTGCTTTGAATTCCAACTCAGTCATGTCCTGACACCTTGAGCAAGACACCAGACTTACATTGGTTGATTGTGTTCAGAGGGCCTGGTAGCACCTGTTTATGGAACCCTTGCTTTTGCCAGCGTCCCCACCTCCATCAGACAGCTGAATGTTGAAAAAACTAGATCATGCCACAGACTCTGCATCAAACCAACCATATCAATGTGTTTTTTTGCACCATGTTTTTTTCTCCCACAGTGTTTACCCGCAGGCTCCTCTGATCTTTAGTATGCAAAAAGATTGTTGAGCAAATGCCCTAGTATCAGTCCCCTACAAGTGAAATTGAAAAATGACATAACTTGTGTTGTGGTGGTGATGGCAACCAGAAAGACTTTCTGCCCTGGTTGAAAGGTTTTGTTTTGGGCTCAGTAAAGTTTCGGCATTTAATTTGTCTTGTTTTATTAAAGGACAAAATAAAGATAAAGGAGTACTTTCTGATGTAGTGTGAATGTATTAACTTACTATGACAGCCATACAAAGGAATGTTATTTTCTTTGTATTATGTAATCTAAAGCCCAGCTGCAGCAATTATTACAGATTACCATAACAATAGGAACAGCGGAAATTAGTTCCACTTTGTCTGATGGCAGCAGCACAGCTGATATTTCTCTTCAGGATGGTGTGACAGCCAAACAGGAACAGTGCTATGTTAACTCTAAAACCGGACAGTAAAACAGGTCATTGTGATGTAAGTACTCACACACTTGTTATCAAAACATATTAGATAAAAAGGAAGATTAAATGGGTCTTTAATTTATTAAGTCATTTTGATTCAAAGCTACTGTGAATGTCTGTGATACCTATCCTAATAGATTAATCATATCTAAAACGGGAATGGAATTTAGAGGGAATACTCCCTTGAACAATTTGATTGGGATCAAATCAAACATGTTGAAGATTTAGACAGAGCTTATCATTCTGATAAGTCAGAAACCTCAACTGGATCCAAACAGTCTCATTACCAAACTCACAAACCTCGGAATCAGTCCACGTGAAGCAACTGGTTGCTTTAAGCGGACTGGTTGCTCGAGTTCCTGACCAGTTGACCCCAATATGTCCGATCCAGCTGTAGTCAGAGATTGTCAAAAAATTCTGGTTCTGCACCATCGAGAACATCCTTTCTGACTGTATTAAAGTTTTGTATGGGAACTGCAGTACCTCGGACCCGGAGTGGTTGGACCTGGACCATGCAATGGTCGGTGAAAACTGACCATTGCATCGCCGGGGCACCGCTCCCTGCCATCAAGGACATCTACAGGAAGTGGTGTCTGAAAAGAGCTGGGAAAATCACTAAAGACTCCACTCACCCTGCACACTCTCATCTCACTCCTGCTGTCATGATTTTATCCAAAGACCCACATGCAGAAAACCAAACAGAGAGACCAGGGGAAGGTTTAACAGGTTTATTGTGAATTGGTAGAGAATGGTCCAGTCCTGCTCTGAACACTGGCGAACCGGGACTGTAAAGTGAAGGGGAAGATCCCGCGGTTAGTTCAGGCTCAGTGGGACATTTGTGTTTTTCGATTTTGAAAGGGGAATAAAGGCAACAGGACTGACGTTTCCAGAAAAAGGTGTCTTTCTCTGAATCCAGTCGGTGTGGGTTGTTCTGGTAATTGACTTGCTCGTTGGAGGGCGGACAGGATTTAACCAGGTTGAGGTATTTCCTTGAGGAACGTAGAAAGGGACTGCCACTTGAATTTCCTGCGGTACTTGAACGGTTTCTTGTGGAGATGAATCCCCTGCTCAGTGTGAAGCTCAAACTATCCCCTGTGGAAAAGTTGATCCAAACCTCCTGTTTGAATCCTCAGCTCAGTTTGGCACTCAGAGAATCCTTCCGGGGGGAGAAGGTTCAAAACATCCAGTTTGCAGAATGACTTCCTGCCGAGAGGCAAAGACCAAAAACAACAAGGTTAAGACTCAGGTTGACAAAAACTCAGTTTGACTCAGCAAAACTCAGTTTGGCTAGAGTACTCAAAACTGGCAAACACTCTGGCGTCGAGGTAGTGGCAGTCAGCAGCTTAAGAGTCCTCAGGTAATGAGGCAACCATCCGCAGGTGTGTGAGAGGACCAACGAGAACCAGGCACCACCTGGTGGTGCCACACACACACACACACACACGCACGCACACACACACACACACACACACACACACACACACACACACACACACACACACACACACATATGGACACAAACACAAGAATCTACGGATCCAACACCATGTACTTACATGTAATTCTCAATTATAGCTGTATATAATCTGTTAATCTTTTATCTGCTATTATCTATTATTTATCCTGTATTATAACCCCACTAATATATATATATACAATTCATATCCTAACTTTGCTGTATAATCTTTACATAACTTCCATATTTATCTATTTTATAGCCTCTTACAATTACTCTCTGTTTCTATATATATCATCTATAGTCCATGCATACATAGTTTCTGTACACATGTAAATCAATATTGATATCCTGTGTAACACTTCTGGATAGATGCAAACTATATTTCATTGCTTTGTACTTGTCACAGTGTAATGACAATAAAGTTTAATTCTATTCTATTCTAAATGATATCCAAAGCAAATATTTATTTGCATACTGTTTATTTTTGGATAAAGACCCAAATGAAAATGTAAATAGAATACTGCTCTCTGTTATTGTTTCTATCTATTCAAATATGCTGTAAATATTTCATTTTCTTCTAATTAAAACATTTTGTCTGTTGAATATTTAAACATTTTAGTTAACATAATCTTGAAATTTAGGTCAGCATTGCCATGGAGTTTTAAGGAAATTTTGTAGGTTCTCTGTGAATTTTTTTCTATCAAGCCCCTATAAATTTAAATCTACTTTGCTCCCTGAGCAGCTGTAACCAAGGGGCCAATGGTTATAAATAAAGTCAAAATGTTTTTGTTCTTTGCTTTTTTGTTGTAATGAAGATTGATTGATTGATTAATTGTGTGTAATGCATCATTCATAGTAGATCAGGAAGCATTTGCTTTTGGATGAAAACCTTGTCTGTCTAAAACCATTCCTTTATTGAACATTTTGTCAGCTTGTTTGTCTGCTATTTTAACCAATATGATGTGTTAAATATGTTAGATCTGCTATTCTCACAACTTTTATGAGACACTTTTTTTTTATAAAGTAGGGCATTAATTCACAAAAAAGTTTATTTTAATTCTATTAATCAAAGTTTTCTTCCCAAAAGCAATGATAAACCGCACAGCAGCTTTGTCTGGTAAGGAATCTGGTTGTTATTCAAAGTTGTAAAGGACTATTTTATGAACTGCAACATAAAACTGATTTAAACTAGAATAAAACTTTTTGAGTTTTAATCGACTTAACCTGGACTTAAACAAAAACTAAGACTAAACCTAAGATGGCTGTCAAAAACAACACTGCCCAGCAGGTGTCACTGAGCTGCTGCGTTTGAAGCCCAGAAGCTTCGTCTGCAGGCTCAGACCTTCAGATGGCTGTTTGATACGGTCAGATTCTCCCTCCAGATCTAATTTATCCCCAGATTATCCTCGGATCCAGTTTATTAACTTGCTGTTCAAACTCTACTGAAGCTGTTTGGTTTGTGTTGTTCAAGCAAGTTTATTGTATTATCTTTTTTTTTTCCATCTTTTTAACGGAAATTCAGTCAATCTGTCTGCGTCTGTTTTTACATCCACTCTGAAAAAACCTCACCTGCTTCTCGCAATTCTCTGCAAATGAAATACCACCAAGAGCTGAAATACCAGAAAAAAAGACCAAATGGACCAAAATCACATTCTATAGCAAACGACTAACAGGTTTAAGCACATCGGTTCATTAGGCTGGTATTCTGCTGTTGATCCCTTATAATACGTAAGAGAACCAACACAAGCAGAAACTCTGTTAGATGAAAGAAATAGGACAGGTTCCAGCAGGTCACAAACTTCCCACTCTGCTCTGGATCATTACTTTTAGGGGAATGTTATTACGTCAGACGCAGGCTAAAACTGATTACTTTTCCATTAATATGAAAAGAAGCACATTGCAAATGCACATGTAGATAGAACTAATATTTTGGTGTCACTAATCTGATACATTCTGATTCCAACATCAAGTCAAGTCAAATCAAGAGATACCTTTCAGAGTTTAATAAAGAGCCCTGCAGGCATCTAATCACACTGAGGTCAATCCTTTTACACTTAATTTAGAAGGTTTAGATTTGCAGCCATTTCCCTGAGAAAGACTTTATCTTCAGTCTAAAGAGAAACTACAAGACTTAATGAGAGGGCTGAGTTCTAATGAATGGGTTCCACATGCTGGTTAGTAATCCATAACTAGAACGTTCTACAGAGATGATCTGAATTGTGGTCTCATTGCAGATGTTGCTACTTGCAGTGTGTCCCTGCAGCCAATTTTTTCTCTACATTGAACCCGCCCCCAGAGAATTCCCCACCTTCTTCAGAAACAGGAAAGAGTCCAAATAAGGGCATGTGGGTGAAATCAGAGGACTCCCGTAGGAATCGCGTAGGGGAGGAGTCGGAGCCAGGATATATAAAGGCTGCTCTAATGAGGGAAGGGATCAGACACTGAAACACGTGAATAAACCAGAACCATGCTGCTACAGCCAGTCTGGAGTTTTCTTCTAGGATACTCATCTGTCCTGCGTTCCCCCTTCTTCCCAGTCTTCTTCTCTCTGTCAGTGTACCTGATGTTCTGTTTGCCCTTTTTGCTGCTGGACCTGTTATCCTTAAAGTGGGACTTTGTGCGCAGATACAAGCTGCAGTCTCAGAGCTCCATCAGTTGGGCAACTGTTCAGAGATGCCTGGCTCTGACCCTCTACAACCATGTGATCTTCATCTTTCCACTCACCGTGCTCAACTGGTACCTGCGGCCAGTGCTGCTGCCCCAGGATGCTCCCTCCCTGCATCACCTGCTGGCTCAGGTGCTGGTCTGCCTGCTGCTCTTTGACTTCCAGAGCTTCAGCTGGCACCTGCTGCACCACAAGGTGCCCTGGCTGTATCGCAACTTTCACAAGGTTGGTTCAGATTCTAAAGTTTCATCCTTTGAAATTCAGTGTCATTGTGTTTAGATGAATGCGATTCTTTGATTTATCTTCATGAAGTTTTATCTTCTCATGCTCACCTTGTTCCCTTTTTCTCCTGCAGCTGCACCACACTTACACCTCCACCTCAGCCCTCACAGCAGAGTACTCTGGGGCCTGGGAAACCCTCAGTTTGGGACTTTTCGCTGCTGCCAACCCCCTGATGCTGGGCTGCCACCCCCTCACAGAGATGACCTTCTTCATTGTAAACATCTGGCTGTCGGTGGAGGACCACTGCGGTTATGATCTGCCTTGGGCTACACACCGTCTGATCCCCCTGGGATTGTTTGGTGGTGCACGCCACCATGACCTCCACCACCTAAAATCAAACTGCAACTTCGCCCCCTATTTCACACACTGGGACCGTCTGGCCGGGACGCTGCAGGAACAGGACTGAACCTAAGATGACACTGCTGGGGACATCCTGAAACAGACATCCAGAGATGTCATAAAATACCCATTCAGCTACAAACTGATGGCCCCAACCAGTAGCTTTTTTTTTTATTGACTTTTATCACCTTTTGAATTTTGGTGTTGGAAGCTTCCAGGATCTTGTGGGAATTCTGTTCTTATTTATATGGAGCACCTTCTTGACCAGTAAACAGACTGAAAGAAGTTTGAATGAAAGACTTCTACTTTAGTATAAAGATTGTCTTTAAAAATACAATTAATGTTCATATTGAACCTTTTAACCTGCACCTTTGTATAGTTTTATATACAGTTTGTATTCAATGTATTTGGAGGAGATGGACTGAGGAAAAATGAATGTGAACTAAGAGAGAAGGGAAGTGGTGATGTAAGCTGCTGGGAAGGAGGATGATGAGGCAATGAAAACATGATTGAATGAGAGGAAGATGGGGAATGGTGAGGAATATTTTGTATGAATTAAGTGGAAAGAAATTGTTTTTTAAGGAAAAATGTATGTGAAACTTATGAATGAACTGAAGCACTGAGAAGACAAATGAAGTGTGTCTTCCAAAGAGGAATAACAGTTCTCTGTGACAAATTATTATTTTTTGTTGGGGTTTGCTTCTAAATGAAAATGTTCCTATAGTCTAAATGTATGAGTTGACCTGCTGGTTTTAGAACAGGTAATTCTGCATTTCGTAATTTAATGATGTATTTAATTATTTATTAAGTATCAAATTAATAAAATTTTCATTTAATAATTTAATGAATCATTTGTGATACATTCTTATGGTGGCTGAAGAGTGATACATGATTTCACAGAAAATTCAAAAGGTCCTGAAAGCTAAAAACAGTGGACCCAAAAATGTGAGTAGCATCCACAACAAATAGACCTACAGTACACACAAACAAAACAGAAGCTTGTAAACAAAATGCTGAAAAGGAGAAAATCTTCAAACATAAAAAAATGAAGAGCAGTAAAATAGAAACATGCTGCAAATACAAATCCTGCAGCAAATAAATAAATGACAACAATACACAAAGAAACACAATCAACAACTTTCTCATGCTTTATGATATGTTTTTTCTTATTTAACTTTTATTGTTTGCTCAGTGGAACAGTGGGTAGTACTGCTACCTTGCAGCATGAAGGTTCCGGGTTTGATTCCTGGCCTGGGGACTTTCAGTTTGATTGTTCTCCCTGAACATGCGTGGGTTCTCTCTGGGTACTCCAGCTTCCTCCCACAGTCCAAAAACATGACTGCTAGGTTAATTGGCTTCTCTAAAGTCCCCTTAGGTGTGAGTGTGTGTGAATGGTTGTTTGTCTCTTGATGGACTGGCGACCTGTCCAGGGTGTACCCTGGAGAAAGGAACCAGCACCCCTCGTGACCCCACTTCGGATAAGAGTGTTTGAAAAAGGATGGCTGTTTGCTTTTGTTCATAGCACTTAGAGACAGGCTATCTATGTAAATGGATCCATGAATATTTTTATGTATTATGATAATTATTTTCTAAATATTTCTGAATAATTCAATTCAGTTTAAATATAGCAGCAATTCACAACTGTAAAGTGCCATGTCATATCAAGGCTCTGTGCAGCTCAATAGATCATACATTCAAATTGATTCAAAGTTTTCTATCTAAGGAAAACCAGTTCATTCTCATTGACTCTTCAGCAATCCCTCACACTAAGCATGCTTGTAGCGACAGTGGAGAGGAAAAACTCCCTTTTAACAGGAAGAAACCTCCAGCAGAACCAGGCTCAGTGTGAGCGGCCATCTGCTGAGGCCGACTGGGGTTCAAGGAGACAGAAGCAGACATAGAAAAAGCAGCTGTAGAAGGCGGCCCCGTCCAGGAAACACACAGCCAGGCAGACAAGCTCTAAGCCAGCTCCCATGTCAGAGGATGAAGAGAACACACCCAGACAGTCACAGTCAGAGAAACAGGACTACACTGAAAAACAGGCTGATCTCTAACCATCATTACCTCCAACTACATGCTTAGAACCTCATCTTACTTTTTTGGCCGCTTTCAACTGTCTGTAAAACATGGAATCTGCTTATTTTAATAGGGGGAAACAAAATGGGTTTTGATGTCTTAATGATTGACAGTTTATCTTTGTAGATCACATGAAACATTTGAACAACACCCACGTATTGCACGTACTAAAAATATTGTCTATATCTATTGTTTTTTATAAAACTCCAATTCAAAACACATAATTTCAGGGAACTTGACAGTTGGTCCTCTTGAGATATTAATCACTGTTGATATGAGTCATCTGTCTATATCAGAGTGGGCACAGCTCCAGCACTGGATGGTGATGTGTTGAAATACTGAGCGAGTTCAGTTCAAACGTTCAATAAACTGGTACCAACAGATAGATATGGGCCAGAATGATGTCTGATCATTTTTCTTCTCTTCTCTCTTGTTTATGATTAGGATCGGCAGGATGTGCTGTTTCAGTTTTGTCTGCTTCTCTTTCCTAAAAATAGATAAATCTTCCTGATGCTGAAAATACAGAAGTGTAAACAAACACATGAACTATGACAGTGATGGAAAATAGCAGGGCAAACTGCTCTGTCTGTATTTAAAAGATAAAACCACTTTCTTTCAAAAGCTGTAAAGCCCCTGAGATCAGAATCTGAAGAAGCATCTATAAACAGAAGCTGGGATCATTTTCCTGTAGTTACAACCAAAGCTTATTCTTGTCAATCTTAGTCTTTCTGTAGTGGAACTTGATTTCTGCATCATCAGAAGGTTTAAAATCAAAGGAAGTTGAAAAATACACCCTAATAACCTGAGAAATTGTCTTTTAAGAATGGAATAATAATTTCAAAACTGAAACGTAGTCTGCCTAAAGTCCTAATGACGCATAAATGGGAGTTTACTTGCCAAGAATCAACACAGACCCACATGTGCCATGAGAATCATTGCTGATAAGATGATAGAAACAAGCTTTAACATGAAAAATATTGATGCACAAGAACAAAGAAGTCTAGTTCCACATGTCTTCCTACATATTTAATCTGTAAAAAGTATTCTTGCATCGGATCCTGGTCACACATTACATTTAACATGTTAAACTTTCTAGTTGTTCCGCAGTCAAACTGAGGTGCACTGTACCATTTGGTGTGACACCAAAGTGGGCTTTTTGCCTGGTGTCGTTTCACACAGGAGGTTCACAGAAACAAAGTTTTCTAAAACTGAAATCAGGGAAACTGACATTTTTTTGAGTTTCCTCAACCTCTGTTTCAGTTACCGTAGTAACATTCTCCCTAGAGCTAACCTGGTCGGTAGCGGGTTTTCTTCAGTAAACCCGGAGTGTCCTTTTTGCATCTGCAAAAAGCATCTTAGTTTTGGAAGACAGAATCAAACTGACAACCCATGACAAGTTTTAGAACAGCCTTTTTTTCCTTCATCTTCACCTGCTGCCAGATGAGTTTACCTAAATAGATACATTAATCTACTAGCATTCAAGAAGTAAACCCGTAATGCTATGGGGGTGACAACAGGCTATGGAAAGCCGTTTGATATGCATTCCTGGTGTCTGAAGAAAAAAATTTTTCCTTGTAAAAATGACGATTTCAAACAAAATGACGTTCTGGATGTATGTAAATCTATTTCAGTTCTCCATATTCCTATTGTTAGTGGTCAGCATTTGAAGAAATATATTTCAGATATCAAATACATATTAAGTCACGCTGTCTACTTAAAATGTGTAAACATTTCTAGGTATATTAAACTTAATTCTTACCAGTACAATTATTATTCTCTGAAATTCAGTTTCTGCTGCAATAATTTATTAAATATATTATAGTTCAGTCTAGGAATGGGATTTTGATCAGGAAAAATCTTATTTTAGTATTTAATAAATGTAAAAACAGCCTGCCATAGTCCACTTCATATGAACCTAAATATTAACATGAGTAACAATCTTCTCCTTTGCCATCTTCCTCTTTTTTGCAGCTGTAGCACTATTTTTCTGTCTTTTAAACACATCCTCCTTTTTTTTCATTTCTTCATTAAAATCTCTGGGTCCAGTGGGGTGAAATAGGCACTTCCTGTTTCCTGTTGTCATGGTGACTTGTCAACTTGTCACGCACTCACTTAACTGAGTGGACATACTTAGTGCTGATTGAACTAATTCATAGCAGCTGTTGTAAAAACTGAAAACAGAGTTTCCGACTTTAGGCTAGATCAATTTAGAGTTGAGGGTTTTAATCTGAGTTTGTTGCTTTGTTTAATGGACCTTCTGTTTTCTTCATTATATGTTGACATGAAATGATTCCATGCAGGACATTAGTTTTACTTCATCATTCATAATTGTAGGAAACACGTTCCACATAAGGAGATGAAGATTTAGTAGCTTCTAAATGAGTTCCCTGTGCCCTGAACAGCCAAACTAAAATAACAAATGAACAAAATGTACATTTTTGAATTCCCAGATGATTTATTAGATGTATAAAAAAAATGTCTTCCCTTGCTTGATAGATGTGCAGAAAATACCTTAAACTGCGTAAAAACAAATTTGATCTATTCTAATGGACTACATCATCAACATGCAGCGCTGTATGTGTCAAGTTCAAACTGTGCAAACATCCATCCATGCGGGTCACGGTGAGGCTGGTGCCTTTCTCCAGCAGTCTATAGGTGGAAGGTTAGCCCTGCAATGTTCATCAGTCCAGGGCTAACCTTGGACTGATGAACAGGTGTTCAAACACTGATTTGCAGCTGTATCATACAAATAAATACCTAAAAAAAAATCATACATTGTGATATCTGGATTTTTTTTTTTATTGTGTCTCTCATAGTGGACATGCACCTAAAATGAGAATTTCAGGAGCCTCCATGATTTCTAAGTTCAAGAACTTCCAAAATGACACCCAGCTTTATTTATCCAGTAAGCCCCCTTACTAACTGCCTACTTGAAATTAAAGACTGGTTCACCTCAAACTTCCTTAAACTAAACAGCGATAAAACAGAACTCCTCCTCGTTGCCACTAAATCCACCCTATCCAAAATCAAAAGTTTCTCACTACCCATTGACAACTCCTTAGTCTCCCCCTCCCCTCAGGTCAAGAGTCTGGGTGTCATCCTCGACTCCTCCCTCTCCTTTCAGTCTCACATAAATAAAATTACCAGGTCTGCATACTTCCACCTTGGCAACATTAACCGTCTCCGTTCCTCCCTCACCACTCATACTGCCTCTGTCCTTATCCACAGCCTCATCACCTCCCGTATTGATTATTGCAATTCTCTTCTTTTTGGCCTCCCTCATAAATCTCTCCATAAACTTCAACTTCTTCAGAACTCAGCTGCTCGTGTCATCACCAGAACCCCCTCCTTCCATCATATTTCCCCTGTTCTTCACCAACTCCATTGGCTCCCAGTTCAATTCAGAATTCAATTTAAAATCCTTCTCTATACTTTCAAAGCCATCCATAACCTTGCTCCTCCATATCTGTCAGACCTCCTTCACATTGCCACCTCCTCCCGCTCCCTTAGATCCTCCTCCTCCATCCACCTCACTGTACCCCCAGCTCGACTTGTCACCATGGGGAGCAGAGCCTTCAGCCGCTCTGCTCCCCAGCTCTGGAACTCACTTCCTCCCGACCTCCGCAGTATTGACTCTCTCCCCTTATTCAAAGCCAGACTCAAAACCCATCTGTTCCAGCTCGCTTATGTGTGAATATACTGCTCTTTTCCCTATCCATAACTGTTTTATGTTAGCCTGGGTGCCAGTCCGAACTTAGTCCCGCCCACAAGGTTTGAGTTCGGGGAAGTTCGGTCTGGCTCTGCTCCATAGTAGCGCGAGTATTAAAGCCCACTGTCAGGCGATCCAATCAAATTGTCAGGGCGGGCTTTATACGATGATGGACAGATGATCAAGAGTAACGTCATCGGCGTCGCCAGACCCCATTTACTGGGGCACGTGCCCCAGTATAAATGAGCTGTGCCCCAGTATAAATCTCATGAATATTTGCAACAGTATTAAATTTTTTTTAATGCATCAATTTAGATAATTCCAACGGGAGGAGACGTATATTTCTACTCAAATGCGCAGCAAGTGTGTTGGTAACTCCAAATTGAGGATGAATTAGCTTCCCCCACGTCAGCGCATGTCACTGCATGAACTGCAGGTAAATTAACACGCTGCTCTCAGCTGTTTTGGATGGGACACTGTGCGGCCACGACGCATTTTTTAGTTTAGTTTCTTACCTGTCAATTGTATTATTTTCCCAGTGAAACCACATGATTTATAGGCTACTAACTGAAAATTACTGCATTGGTTTGTAGATGGATAGCAGGAAATTCCTCACACGACGCAGAGACAGGGAAGCAGTAAAACAAGATGAGAGAGAGGGAGGTAAGGTCCCGTAATGAATTAGTGATTTAATGTAACAAGTTACATTAGGAACGTTATAAGTAATATGATAGATATTTACATAATTATAAATTTTCGTTTTTTTATGTTTGCTGTAGAGAATGAGAATGCAGGTGCTGGAGTAGGAAAGGGGGGAGGAGGCGAGACTGACAGGCAAGAGACAGGAGAGAGACAGGAGAGACAGGTGAAGGACAGGAGAGACACAGGACCATGAAGGAGATGAGGATGCAACAACCAGCTTCCACAAACAAGAAGGGGACATTAGTGACTTAGGGGGAAAGCATGATGGTCCTAAACAAGTGAAGTTGTCCCACCATCCCCAGCACAAATTTGGAGTAAAAAAACGTTCATTTAATTCAAAATGGTTTGAGCTTTTCCTGGTTAAAAACGAAAGCCTTGTTATCAAGGATATGCAGTGTGTTTTCAACTTGCTTGATAACATCATACTGTATTCCCCAAGGGCGTAGGTTTGATTTGAACTTTGGTGGGGACACTATTGGTCTGGTGTAATCGGTGCTATGCAATATGCATGCCCTTTTTTATGCTTGATGTGAGTATCTGTACTTATAAGAGGAATTCATTGTTAAAAGAGAAAAGCAACATTTTGCTCCATTAATAAAAATGTTATAAGCTCTAGACTAATTAGATGCTGTTTATCAATGTTTGAAGTATCACCGGCTCTGATGAATGTGGAATTAGGACTGTTTTCCACTTTGAAAACGGTTTCATTTGAACGCCTAAGAGAGAAGGTAAATACAGTATTTTCTTTTGAAGATATAGAATTGTGCAGAGTTAAACCCCACTCTAATATTTGTACCTACTTTTCTCTCTCTGTATCAAGCAAAATAATACATTCATTAAAATATTAACTTCACTATAAAAGTTGAACATCTGGACTGTAGTTACTCTGTGTCGCCCATTTCATGTATTTTATCTGGGGCTGAAAAAAATGAATCATATTAATTGATTATTTCAATAATCGTCAACTAATTTAGTAAGTGATTCATCATTAACTGGAGTATAGAGACTTTAAAACATACAGTAATATAAATGTAAAATGTGCCTTTCCCCACAGAGCAACCCACTTAGATCAGTTATTATATCAAAATTGTAAAAATAAAAACAAAAAAATGAAAACAGTAATATCAACTTAATATCGGTAAAATGGAAACCCTCACATTTTCTTTTTTAGTTGGCTGTGTATGGGAGAATTATCCTGCCATGGCTTACAGCCTTAATTTGCCCATTTTTCCAGCAGTCTTCAGAACTCCTGGCTGACTCAGAATATTTCGTTTTATAAAAGAAAAAAAAGATTTTTGTTTTTTAGTGTACATGATATTCATTTTTTTTTTTTTTTTTTTTTTTTGGGACTAGTTTTGTAGCCTAATATTAATTGTAGTAACCGCGGCATTCTAGTGTGAATACATTTTCAATGTTGTGCTCCAAGCACACGCGGACTAGAAAACAGCCAATCAGAGAGAGAGAAGGCGGAACTTAAGGCAGAGGAGCTGCGAGAGGAACAGAAGCCACTGCTGCAATAACTACTGCTGTAAATTATAAACATGTTCCTCACATCCAATTATTGGTAGGGACAATTAGGTCGGTTCAAAACTTTGGTAGGGACATGTCCCTATGGTCCCTATGCAAACCTACGCCCATGGTATTCCCCACACTAACGTAGGTCATCCAGATCTCCCTCACAATCCCAGTCTACAGCTGGAGTTGTGAAAGGTCATTCAGTGTGTTGAGAAGGCTCCACACTTGGCCGAGGTGCACAATGGGACAAGACAGGCTCCATCATCTTGCTATTTTATCAGTTGAAAAGGAAGAACTTTCTAAGCTGAGTCACAGTGAAGTGATTGACCACTTTGCAAAAATGATAAATAGGAGGTACACTTTAATGCTCAAAAAATAAAAGTAAACTTAGCTCAGGATGAGTTAAAATGTCCCCCGAACTAAAACTCTGTAACCTAGGAATTAATGATTACTTTAGAATGTGTAGAAGGAAACTTTTTATTTGTCAAAGTTGTTGATGTCTTATTTTTTATAGCTGCTATGTTGAAAATGTTCATGTTTGTTAAAACAAATATGCTCTTATACTCATTAATATCTCAACTGGTAATTTTGGTAGGAATGTATCAGGGTTGGGCAGTGTGCTTGTCTGTATTTATGTATGGAAGGAGGGGCATATGCACTAGGGGGCCAGTGCCCCAGTAAAGCTTTGTGCCTAGCAACGCCCCTGAGTAACGTTATCAACCACGTGACCAATGCGCGCTTGGGTGACAACAACAATGGCTGCCGCTCGAGAGTTGAGGTGAGTAGATTCTGCTATTAGGTCTGTTCTAGAAGATATCGACAGCAAATTAATTTTAAAAGAGGAACAGAGAAACGCGATCAAGTCTCATCTTCTTATTCTAGGCGTGAAACTGCACGCTTTGATTTTTGTGGACAACAACTATGCGTGGCTTAACATACGTCACGCACTCCGTTGCTCTTATTGGTTGTAGGTCTATCCAATTGAGTACAGAGGCATTTTTTTCCTGGTTCGTTCAAAACACGCCCCATAATCACAGCTCTATGGAGCAGCATCAGACTCAGATTCTGACTAGAATTAAGTAGGACTACGTCAGGCTAGTTTTATGTTCCTGTGTTTGTATTTTTGTCTTTCTTTTTATTTATCTTTTTTATTTTTTGTAAAGTGACCTTGAGTGTCAAGAAAGGTGCTGTTAAATAAAATGTATTATTATTATTAATATTATTAAAATAGCAAGGTATTCAAATGCTTATTTTCCTCACTGTATGTCTGCTCCCATCTTATCAAATCAGCCTCAGCAGAAGGCCGCTCAAACTATCCACATGGACTGACAAGCTTCAGGCTTACCTGTCCTCTTAACAGTTAGTAGTATAAGGACCCACCTTCTGTCAAAAATGATTGATGACTAATGACCTGACCTTTTGACCTCACCCCTCCCCCCTTCCGGTCCCCTCCCCCCACAAATGATTTATGACCTATGACCTTTTGACCTCACCCCTCCCCCTTCCGGTCCCCTCCCCCACAAATGATTTATGACCTCACCCCTCCCCCACAAATGATTTATGACTTATGACCTTATGACCCACCCCTCCCCCAAAAATGATTTATGACTTATGACCTTTTGACCTTACCCCTCCCCCCTTCCGGTCCCCTCCCCCCACAAATGATTTATGACCTCCCCCCTCCCCCCCAAATGATTTATGACCTTACCCCTCCCCCACAAATGATTTATGACTCTATCACCCACCCTCCTTCCCTAAGCTAACCAATGAAAATAGGAGGGCGGAATTATATCCTCTTTAAATGCCCTCTTTTGTGTAAAGACCAATGTTTAATTCATCATTAAAGACTGTGTTACTCACAAAAACACAAACACCTGAATTGATAGTAAGTTTCCTTTTTTAAATCAATCCAACTTCCCATGATGTAAAAATACACAGTTTAAAATCTCACACCCCCAGATCTTTAATTTTAAAAACAGACACCCATCCTTAAACTTTTCACCCACACCCACACGCACACACACACACACACACACACACACACACACACACACACACACACACACACACACACACACACACACACACACACACACACACACATACACGCACACACACACACACACACCACTGACCCCACAGACCCCCACCCCTTCAAAATGAGGGTGAAACAGCAAATGGTTTGCAATGAGGGTTTAAAAATGTGTTTATATTACTCTATACCTTTTCCATCCACAAAGCTAACAAATCTTATTTTATTTTAAATACAGATGTCATTTCATTAAGCTTCTTTTTATTTTTCTAAATTAATCTACCGTCACTTTCAAACTAGGATACAAACATTACTATTCAACCTGTTACATCCATAGTCTAGTCTGCTAGATATTGCAAAAAAAGTAAAAAAAAACAAAATAAATGGAAAGCTCTCCCTAGTTATCCAAAACAAAACTTGATTAGATCCATATCAGGTAGAAGCTTTTTTTTTTTTACCTTCTTGGTTTTCAGAGTGAGAGAACCACAATCAGTTTAATCACAAAACAGAAGATCAGTGTTTTACGATGGAGTAGATCCGGTAAGATACGTGTTCTCTGGTAAACTGTAGGACCTCTGCATGGTGTTGACCACATCTATCTTCACAGGGCTCCTTTTGTCAGGATCAAATTTCCTTCTTTGCTGTTCATTTGAGGGGTGGGTGGAGTTAGGGGATGGATGTGTGATGTTTGGTTGCTGGGAAGTTGAGCCTCTCATGCTCACAACTGTTTTTACCCTATGAAAGATTTGTGTTGATAAGAGCATGAAGTATCAAACAATTAGAACTTTTGCTCTATCTGTTGTCTTCGCTTTGAAGCAGAGTTTAGGCTTCATGACATGTTTGTAAGTAAACCCTTTAAGTTATGCAAATACAAGGAGTCCATCTATGTGTGGATGATCAGCCTTCTGGGGCTAGTAGCTGTCATCTCTGCAGCAGACCGTCTGAGGAGTAGAACTTTGAATATTTTCCACCCAGTTATCTGTTTTCTATACCCTACTAGCTTCTTCTTTCAGTCTTGTTGTAGAGTGAGTTCCTCTCTCTATAGGTCCTTGCATGAAATGCAGGAAGCAGCCAGCGCTACTTGCTACTTCACTGCAATTTTTTAAACATATCTGCAGTTTACAAACCTCGTTTTGCAGTAAGATAATCTGCCTAAAACCTCGCTTTCATTTTTGAAAAACGTCTTTTTATTTCGGTATTTAATTTTTTGTAATTAAAACCTATGGAATTAAGTAGAATCCATAAGTTAATCACAAAATAAAAGTCAATAAATGTTTCTCCTTATTTTCAAATGTCCTTGATCTCCACCACACTCTTTTAACAGAACACAAGAACAAACAAATGTTCTGGTAATAATATCACACTTGAAAGAAAGTATGTGGCTTGAAAAATAGTAAATTTAAAACATCATCAGCAACAAAAAAACTCACAGAACGGACTGTTTCTCTTAGAACTTTTTCTGTTTATGAATTGACAGATTTATTTAGTTTTGCATCTAATAAGTAACTATGTGTTCATCACTTTACCGTAAAATTTTCGATTTTTTTATCTTTTCATATCGGAGAATTTCTTTTTCTAGCCCATTTTGGTAAACATCTACTTTTCATTTTAATAACTTTTCTCAATACAAGAAAGCACAAAATAAAGTTTTTAGATAAACGCATTACTCTCTTGAACCATTCTTTTGGAGACATACTGGTTTTTAATTTTTTTGCTGATTCAAATCTAAAAGAAAAGCAAACTATTGCAGAATTATCCAATACTGTCTGAATCAAACGTTGGTTGAATGAACATGTAGGAAAACACAGCATTACTCACTATTATTTTAGTTGTAAAAAACTTACAAAAAACACTTTAGGAACAGATTAGTGGGACATTCACTTTACAGTTAAAATGTAAACCTAATATTAGAAACTGCACAGTTTCTACAGATGCTACAGCAGTATAGCTTAGATAACTTTTTAGCAGTTGTTCAGCTTTCTGTCTCCTTGTTCAGTAGGTTGTTGGGCTGAACACAGTTGACCAACTGTGAAAAGTGTTGCAGATTTTCTTTTTCATCTTGTTCCACCACTATTTTTTTTAGTAATCATCATTTGTTGTTTTATTCCTGATACTTTAATTTTGCTTGTCTTTTTTTTTTACTGAAGAAACTCCATATCATGACTAATACAAAAATCAAACCATTCTCTCAGAAGTCTTAAACATCATTGCTTTCAGTGATCATACCATCATTTCTGTGTATAACTAACCAGTATAGTCATGTGAATATAATGTTTTTAATTACATTATTTGGGTTATATTCTTAAGATGAAACCATCATGTTTGTACTCTCTAATGCAAGTCTGTTATCAATACTGTAGGTAGTTAACCCTTAAACTTAATATAACAGCTGTGCCTAACCCTTTACCCAGAACTATAATGGTCTGCAGAAGATAAAACCATGTAAAAAAAAAAAAAACTACAAGATCGGGATTTCAGCTGTTTTGGATCCAGTAAACATTCAAGATTATAACTTTTACAGTATTCTACAAAGAATTGTAGGACATCTTTTAACTAGATTTATCAGTGAACACTGGTTAAAAGGTTCTCCTCTTTGTAACTTGTAAGTGAATTACATCTCAGAATGCAATGTGATGAAAATCAAGTCACAATCAATAATCATTTGTATTATGAGTAAAGCTTTTTATTAAGAGACCATTCATAAACAAGTATATTTCTGAGAAGACCTTTTACCCTGCTAATTCAACTGTAGGATAAGTACCATTGGTTTTATGTTTGTGTGCATTTTTGTTTTTCACGGTTTGTTGATGTACTAAACTTTACTTTTTCTTGTTACTAAAAATGCTCTATAGAAATAAACTGGCCTCACCTTAAACTTCCTGGTCCTGAATCTGGGCTATTCAGCCACAGACAGGAAAATCAGCTGTTTCACAAAAGCTTTTGGTTGGACCAGCAACACGGAGCTATAATGTGAACAGTTAGGTTCCTGGTAATGCGGCTGTTTTTAATGCTTTGAAAAGAACAAGGCTACGGTCATCTTGAGTTACTCAATCACAAAACCATATGTAAGTGTTTTGCTGTAGACCATCTGCACTGCAGTGATCTACAAAATAGACCTTTTTAATTTCTCCTATAGCCCAAACAAATTTTTTTTTTTGCGTTAAACCTAAGATAATGTTTTGTGCTAACAATAGGGAAACCATAGTTGTTACAACTAGAACTATAGATGAATTGGTGCCAATTTCAAATTTTAATTTTAGTTGAACCATGTTTTACTTGTAGGTAAATTACATCTCATAATCTAATGTGACGAAAGTCAAGTCACAATCAATAATCAATAGTATTAAGAGTAATCCTTTTTATTAAGATTCCATTCATAAACAAGTATATTTCTGAGAGGAACTTTTACCCTGCATTGTGTGCTGGTGCTCATAAAACCCAACCCCCACCTCTGCTGTAGATCCTCACTGCTTGTTCACACTTTGCTTCATCTGCAGGCTCAAGTCTGCTCTGCATACCCCCAGCCAAACTCTATTTTCTTTTAAGTTTGTCTGCATTTTTGTTTTTCACGGTTTGTTGATGTACAAAACTTTACTTTTTCTTGTTACTAAAAATGCTCTATAGAAATAAACTGGCCTCACCTCAAACCTCCTGGTCCTGAATCTGAGCTATTCAGCCACAGACAGGAAAATCAGCTGTTTCACAAAAGCTTTTGGTTGGACCAGCAACACGGAGCTATAATGTGAACAGTTAGTTTCCTGGTAATGCGGCTGTTTTTAATGCTTTGAAAAGAACAAGGCTACGGTCATCTTGAGTTACTCAATCACAAAAAACATATATAAGTTTTTTGTTAAAACACCTCTGCAATTTCTCATAAATGCCCAAACATGTTTGTCTTGAACCTAAGGTAATGTTTTGTGCTAACATTAGAGAAAGCATAGATGTTACAACTAGAACTGTAGATGAATTGGTGCCAATTTAGAATTTTAATTTTAGTCAAACTTTGTTTTCTTGTCAGACAAAAGACAAGAATAATTTAGAATTTGTTCACAATCATATCTGATTACACTTTTTTTGTTTTGTTTAAATCTTTTAACCGTTATTCCTAATCTCCCCAAAACACATTCTTACTCTTTCTACCATACACTCTATACTGATGACTCAGAATTTTAAAATAAGGCTCTGACTATTGATTTATTCTCAGTCAGCAATCAACATCTAATTATTTTTGTTTGCTGTTGGTGCTCTATGAAATGTTTCACTAGTTGGTAAGATCTTTGCTTCTGAGCTTAGTTAAATTCTAATAAATAAAAACAAGGAAGGACCATTGCTTTGATGCAAACATGGAGGAAAGTCATGTTATCTCCTGACTTTTCTTTCTTTCTCTCTCTATAAGATTCAGCCTTATCCTCTCTGCCAAGCAGTCATAGGATAAATGTCTATTTTATTTAGTTGCTGAAATGCAAATGTTTACACAAACTATTAGGAACATCTTTTCAGTCCATAGTAGAAATTTTAAAATGAAAATTAAAATCTAAACAACAGTGCAACAATTTGTTTTAGAATCATTTTTAACATATCAAGAAAATGGACAAATTAATAAACATAGTTTTTCTCTTGCATTCTGATCTTTTTCTTTCTAATCAGAATCAACGCAGAAATCCATTGTTTGATGGATCTTCCCCCAATCCCACCAACTTTGTTGAGAAGCACTTTTTAGCTACGAGTAGGTTTGGAATTAACCTTTGATTTTCACTTTTGGACACATCTGAAAGATTTCCACGTGAATGTTACAGAAAGTAGGATGTTTGCATGAGCGGAAATAAGCTGGGGCCTCTGCCCATCAGTCATTGAATGGGATTGTAATCCCAATAGATTTTGGGAAACGCGGAACTGATTATAAATTGAAAGCATTCATTACCACAATTTACAAAATACAGACAAAAATGTATTTCAAACTAGGATACAACCATTATTATTCAACCTATTAGATCCATAGTCTAGTCTGCTAGATATGTAAAAAAAAAAAAAAACTGAAAAGCTCTACCTCTTCATCCAAAACAAATCGTGACAAGATCCATATCAGATAGAAAATTGTTTTCTTTTTTTTTTACCTTCTTGGTTTTCAGAGTGAGAGAACCACAATCAGTTTAATCACAAACTAGAAGATCAGTGTTTGGTAAACCGTAGGACCTCTGCATGGCGTTGACCGCATCTACCTTCACAGGGGTTCTTGTGACAGGATCAGATTTCCTTCTTTGCTGTTTAGTGAGTGGGGGGCTGAATGGAGGTGTGATGTGTTTGGCAGCTGGGGATTCAACTGGTGTAGCTGAGGGATCTTTACATCTTAAATCATTGTACAAACACTTTGTTGAGTGAATTTCACTAATTATCAGATTACCCATATAACAACGCTGAGATCTAAATCAACGCTTATTTTTCTCATATACATACGAGAAAAAGTCTATTCAGCAATCCTAAGGGTGAAGGGTTTCTTGTGGAGCATTACCACAATAATCATTAAAAAAAATCAGTATCAATTATGAAACGATGTCCTACAATTCTTTGTAGAATACTGTAAAAGTTATAATCTTGAATGTTTACTGGATCCAACACATCTGAAATCCCGATCTTGTAGTTTTTTGGGGTTTTTTTTTTTTTTTTTACATGGTTTTATCTTCTGCAGACCATTATAGTTCTGGGTAAAGGGTTAGGCACAGTTGTTATATTAAGTTTAAGGGTTAACTACCTAATGTACAGTATTGATAACAGACTTGCATTAGAGAGTACAAACATGATGGTTTCATCTTAAGAATATAACCCAAATAATGTAATTAAAAACATTATATTCACATGACTATACTGGTTAGTTATACACAGAAATGATGGTATGATCACTGAAAGCAATGATGTTTAAGACTTCTGAGAGAATGGTTTGATTTTTGTATTAGTCATGATATGGAGTTTCTTCAGTAAAAAAAAAAGACAAGCAAAATTAAAGTATCAGGAATAAAACAACAAATGATGATTACTAAAAAAAATAGTGGTGGAACAAGATGAAAAAGAAAATCTGCAACACTTTTCACAGTTGGTCAACTGTGTTCAGCCCAACAACCTACTGAACAAGGAGACAGAAAGCTGAACAACTGCTAAAAAGTTATCTAAGCTATACTGCTGTAGCATCTGTAGAAACTGCAGTTTCTAATATTAGGTTTACATTTTAACTGTAAAGTGAATGTCCCACTAATCTGTTCCTAAAGTGTTTTTTGTAAGTTTTTTACAACTAAAATAATAGTGAGTAATGCTGTGTTTTCCTACATGTTCATTCAACCAACGTTTGATTCAGACAGTAATGGATAATTCTGCAATAGTTTGCTTTTCTTTTAGATTTGAATCAGCAAAAAAATTAAAAACCAGTATGTCTCCAAAAAAATGGTTCAAGAGAGTAATGCGTTTATCTAAAAACTTTATTTTGTGCTTTCTTGTATTGAGAAAAGTTATTAAAATGAAAAGTAGATGTTTACCAAAATGGGCTAGAAAAAGAAATTCTCCGATATGAAAAGATAAAAAAATCGAAAATTTTACGGTAAAGTGATGAACACATAGTTACTTATTAGATGCAAAACTAAATAAATCTGTCAATTCATAAACAGAAAAAGTTCTAAGAGAAACAGTCCGTTCTGTGAGTTTTTTTGTTGCTGATGATGTTTTAAATTTACTATTTTTCAAGCCACATACTTTCTTTCAAGTGTGATATTATTACCAGAACATTTGTTTGTTCTTGTGTTCTGTTAAAAGAGTGTGGTGGAGATCAAGGACATTTGAAAATAAGGAGAAACATTTATTGACTTTTATTTTGTGATTAACTTATGGATTCTACTTAATTCCATAGGTTTTAATTACAAAAAATTAAATACCGAAATAAAAAGACGTTTTTCAAAAATGAAAGCGAGGTTTTTCATTTGTGGGGGAGGGGTGGGTCATAAGGTCATAAGTCATAAATCATTTGTGGGGGAGGGGTGAGGTCATAAATCATTTGTGGGGGAGGGGACCGGAAGGGGGGAGGGGTAAGGTCATAAGGTCATAAGTCATAAATCATTTGTGGGGGAGGGGTGAGGTCATAAATCATTTGTGGGGGAGGGGTGGGTCATAAATCATTTGTGGGGGAGGGGTGAGGTCATAAATCATTTGTGGGGGAGGGGACCGGAAGGGGGAGGGGTGAGGTCAAAAGGTCATAGGTCATAAATCATTTGTGGGGGGAGGGGACCGGAAGGGGGGAGGGGTGAGGTCAAAAGGTCAAAAGGTCAGGTCATTAGTCATCAATCATTTTTGACAGAAGGTGGGTCCTTATACTACTCGCGTTTAACTAACCTTACTTTAATTCAACAGACTTTTGCTCAGAAAACATTGTACTTTTAAGTCTTCCCCTTTCTGGTTGTGTGTGGGTGTGTTGGTTTGTGTGCTGCTTCCAGCTTGTCTGGCAGCTGGTTCCTTGAGGAAGGCGCCATGGAGACGAATGGAAGAACACCAGATATACATATCAAATGTATTTCCCTGCCTTTGAGTAAAACTGTTGATGAAATAAAAAAAAAAAATGCTTGAGCAACATTCCTGTTGCAACTTAAATACTTCAGTACTGTTGAAACAGCCAGATGACGCCTAGGTTGTGTTCCAGTAGTTGGTGTGTGTAAAACACAAACTAGGCGTCATCAGACACAAGCGGAAATCATTCCCACCACCAACAGAGGGAAGAAGAGAGAACAGAGGCATATCAGGACATCCCTGAAGAGAACAAGAGAATTTGAACATTTCATTCACAAAAGCAACAATAATATGGAAGAGGAGAACTGCAGGAAGTCAGTTGAATATTCTGGTTGGTCTGACGGGAGAAAGCAGACTGATCAGGGAAGAGTTGGTTGATTGCAACTGATGACTGATTTGATTTGTTTACTTGACCCAGAGGTCCAGAAGAATGTGAGTGAGATCCAAGAGTGTTGGTTCTTGTAGAGACCTAATCCAGGCAGGCGGCTGATGCAGACTGAGAACTGCTGCACACAGGTAAGACCTTTTCCATGAAGGTCAGAGATTATCTGAGAGTCCACTTTAAAAGAGATTCACAAAAAGACAAATTTCAGCAACAATTTCCTCTCTTTGTGGTGACTCACCACAAAAAAGGCAAAACCCCAGAGACCCTTCAAAACATATAGGTGTCCCTTCATAGAAATGACTTTGAAGATGAAGAAGTAAAACTTTGAAGGTTCGTAGGTCAAGGTTCTGCAGACTCAGAGCTGAGCAGCAGAATTAAAGGAGCAGTAAAAAGACAAGCAGTGGGAAATAAACTACAAGAGCTGAAAATGATGTGGATGCACTGTTACAGATGTTAAAATAAAATAAAAGAATAAAGATAGTATGAAAAGAAAACTAATTTGATCTGAGAAGAGTGAAAACTACTGATAGAGGCAAGAGGTGCAACACATTATGTAAATACTTACTGTATTCAGGGGCTGATTTAGGAAATTTGAAGCCCTAGGCAAAAACAGGCAGGGGCCCCTCTGAATTGAGAAGACAACACAAAAATTTTAATAGAACATAATTTACTTGTTCTCCGTTTTTTCCTCTGCTCTTGTCCATTTTCTTGTTTTCCTCTCTCTGTTTTCCTTTGTCCCTTTTCTTTTCATATTGGCAATCCACTCAGCTGATTTTCATGCTGTCTCAAAAGGAATCAAAGATTTTCCAATCACCAAGCCCATTCTAACTTAGCCAAACGGGGCTGACTCACACTTATTATAAGCATTCTGATGGCATTTGGCGAAAGGATTTTTATCAAAAACATAATTAATATGCACAAATAAGTAACAGTTGTATTAACGATACAGTACAAGTAAAAGGCATTTTAATGGGGCTCCAGGAACTTGGGGCCCTTGGCAACTGCCTAGTTTTGCCTAATGGTAAATCTGCCCCTGACTGTAATGCAAGTATCAACCAACATGACAACGTTTTGCTAAATCTCCTTTTAATACACAGGCACACGTTTAATATACATCTTTAAACCACATCTGCCATCTCCTCATCGTACTCCCCATCTCTTTCACATCGCACATACATATAGGCTATATAATGTTGATGTCATGTTGGGTTTCAAATGTTTTGCCCACATGCAGAAAACTACTCAAAGGCACGGGAAAAGTTAACAATTTATTGAATGTGAAAAAACTCAGAGAGAGATAATACAGGAGATTCTCAGCTGGGAAGTATCCAGCGGTCTGGTGAACCGGAACCTCTAGAGGGAGATCAGAAATGGTGAGTTCATGGTCCATTGGAAAATTGGCCGAAGAAGATGAATAGCTTAATTTGACTCACTGAAATTGGACTTTGGTTGATCCTTGGGTCCAGTTTGTGGGAAGGATATCCAGATATGGAGGTTACTTAGTTGGAGGGCGGACAGGCTTTTGGTGGGTCCAGAGGAGCAGCGGAGCGGACTGTCTCAGATTTTCTTGAGGAGGGCTTGAACTGATCAGGTGAAGGTTTCCCCTTGCTCAGAGAGACAAATATTTCCTTCCAAGGGGTAGAAGGACAAAGCTTATCCAGTGGATCAGGAAGTTATCCTGACGGAGAATCACAAAGGAGACAAAAGTTGAAATCCTTAGACTCAGAGAGACAAAAAACTCAGAAGGTTAGACTCAGCTAATCTCAGAGAGTCTAGAGTACCCAATACTGGCAAACACTCTGGCATTGAGGTGATGACAGTCCGCTGCTTATATACTCCTCTGGAAGTAATGACCAAACGAGCCACAGGTGTGGGCGGTTGACACCAGGAAGAAGGCCTCCAGGCCAACAGAGAACTAGGGCACCATCTAGTGGATGGACGAAGGTACTAAAAAGAAGAAGAACACAAAGCAACCCCCCACAGACAGGAACCATAACAGTTGATGGTAAAACTCTTTTTACAGAGTCAGACAGACCCAAACCCAAATATTTTGATTTAGTGAAATGACAAAATTAGAAGCTGCGATGGAGTAAAATAATAAATACATGAAAGTCTAACTGTTAGAGTAGTTTTGCTGAGCTTTCCATCCATTTTCTGTTCCAGATGTTATTTCAATAGTAGCTTTTTCGCCAAATGTTGCTTCTTTTGATGAAATTACCCCCCAAAAAATTGAACCATTGTCCTCTGGGTACTGACATGCCAGCTGCAGGTAACCGATAGTTCTGTTATCAACAAACAAAAATTTAATTTATTATTGCAAAGCTGCATAATATATAATTATGTAGCCTAATAAAATTGACAAGTGATTCTAAGACAAACAAATGTCATTAATTTAAAAAAAAAGTATATATTTGGACAGCTGACAGGTTGTGCAAGACTTGTACATCAGTCAGAAGTACTCGTAAAATTTGTTCCTACCTGAGAGAAGATTAAAAATATGAGGAAATTGGTTAATGCGAAATTTTCTCTGACCATCCCTGCTACAAAGGATTAAAAAAAATGTGTTTATACAAACAGTTCTTGGATTAGGCCCATTGATATCATTAGGTTTCCTATTTGGTCACGTTTCCTGTTGGGTTACTTGGAAGGTTTTTTCAGTGGTGTAAGTTCTGGAGGATGAGTGGTGATACTCATTCTATGTTGTCACCTTTCCTGTTTCGATTGCTAGATCGTTTCTTTTTTGTTTGTGGTTTAAGAGGAAGTTTTTGCTGCAGTTTAGACCACACCTAAGCCTAAAATTATCCAAGGTGTGACGTAAAAAGCCTTCACAACAATCATTAATCTCTTGTTGAGTTGTAACCGTTACGTGTCATACCAGAGGAGGGCAGAGCCTTTGAAGGTGTTTCAACGGATTTCAAAACTGTGGAGACTTTTAAAAATATTTTTAGTACTAATGCCTTTGCTCTAAAGTAGTCAAACAAAAGTAAGAGTTGAATGAGAATGCGGAAAGCGAGGCAAAATTCAAAACGCCAAGTTGTGTGCTTTACCCCTGTGTCGACGCCATGCATCTGTGGAGGATTTTTGCCTCAAAACTAGTTAATATTTACAGTTTGTGGGTAAATAGTTAGTGTAACATAAGCCCCATTTACACTACCCCTCTGAAACAAATCTGTGCTGAGTTCAGGCCTGAGCTCGGTTCCTTACGACCAGTGGTGTCAAAAGTTCACACATTTGTTACTTAAGTAGAAGTATAGATACTACAGTTTAAAAACACTGGTAAAAATTGAAGTATCAACTTGACCTCTCCAAAAACTCCAAAAACTACTTAAAGTATAAAAGTATAAAGTAACCTTAAAAAAAACAGCCAGATGCCACTATGTGAATTGAAAGCTCAATTTTTCAACTACATTGTAGCATGGCATAGACAATTCACGTTTGCAGTTTGAAGAACACCTGCTTGCTTCTGATGGTTTCCTTTAGCTAACCGATTAGTGTTATCATTATATGACTCATCCAACTACAATAGTTTTCACTAGATGTGGATGGCACCAATGATCTGCATTGGATGGCGCACATGATGTGAAATAAATATTTATAAACATTAAACCAGCGGTAACCAATTAAAAATCAGTGGGGTCCGAATAAAGAAAATCATCAACCAGTAAAGGTCCAGAGACATTTTTAATGATCTGTTACTTTAAACAGAATTTAACACTGAAATAAAATGAGGTTTTTATGCATTCATGTTATACATCGAATTTTTAAATAGAAAAATAAACAGAAATTGCCAAAAATGACATCCCTTGCTTTCTCAGAGGAGTTGACACTTGTATGACTGTATTCCTGTATATCCAACAGTAGTTAAAGGTCAAGGGTCAGCAAATGCAAATCCTGCCTGTAAAAAAAGCGCAAAGACAGCGCAATGGTCGGTGTATGATCTGAAGCCTCATTTGGAGCTTTTAAAGAGGCTTTTGAAAAACTTTGATAATTTGCTCCTGTAATATAATATATTTTTTGGAATAAAAAGCTAGCAGATGTGCATAATCAAAAAATAACAGAAATACAATTATAGAGCATTCAGTATTGTAAGAAAGCCCACACTGTTTTTGAATAAATCCATTTTTGTATGAGTCAAGTCATGCTCTGTTATGCCTCTTTCCTTGTAAGTGTGAAATGTCCCATGCTCCTGAATGCACCTAGCTATCTGATGCTCGCGAATACATGACACTGGTCTGAACGCTGTGCTGTGTAGATTAGGGTGACCATATTTTCATTTGGGAAAACCAGGACACCTTGGAGCGAGGGGGGGGGGGGGGGGGGGGGGGTTGATTGAAAGAAGAAATGTCTCATCATCGGGATTTGCTCCGTGATCAGAGGAAATGTTACTTGGCACAGAACAGTGGTGAAAATTGGAAGTTCAGTTTAATATAATACAACTCTGTGAATAGTTCCGTCTGAAATGAATGAAAATGGTTGTTTTAATGGTTATTGAGTCAGATATGTGGCGGTAATGTTTGGTTTATCTAAAGGTTTTTATCTGTTACTGTGTAAATGGGTTTGGCTGTAATTAAAGGACAGATTCTAATAGATCTGCAAAGTGGGAACTATAAATCTGATAGGAGTTTAATTTTTTTATTGTTGTTTTGCACAATATGCTTAACTAAGTATTTTTGTTGTTGAATATTAGAGATTTTGCAGATATATTTTGTAGATACATTGTTTAGATTTACTTATATATTTCTACCCCTTTTATAGAATAGAATAGAAAATCCCTTTATTGTCCCACAATGGGCAAATTTACAGCAGCAGAAAGATTATTGAAAATGGTCACACAAATGAGGACCTTAGAAAAATGTATAAGAATAACATAATAGGGAAGAGTTAAAATGTAAAAAATAAAATTCTGTAAAGTGTTTTAACAATATAAAACGGGGGAATAAATAACCAATATGCAGCTATGGACATTTTTACAGTGATGGATATTTGAAAATAGCAGCAACATCAGAGATGTGCAGAATGACAGCAGCAGGTTATTTAACTGACTAAGGTTTCTATCATTACATTTGATTTGATTTGTTCCTGCTCCCGGTGGTTGGAACCTTTATTCCACTCTGGATTCTCATGCGTGTAGTCTTTGTTCACTTTAACCTTTTAAAAAAATAAATAAATAAACAAACAGTTTTGAAAACCTCGGTATTCAGTCTCTTCCTGCTTTGTGTGTCAACTTTCACGGTTGCTAAGCAACAGAGTATACGGCGGTAAAACCCGCCGAAGGGAGGACCTGTTCGAATTTACAGACAAAACTCTTCTGGCCTCCTTATTTTCAAGGACTTCACAGGATCCAGTCTAGGTAGACCGCGTCCTTGGAGGATGCAGCCCAGGTTTTCGAACAGAGCCTCTGATTAAGAGCAGGGCTGCCTGCACTGACGCGGCTCAGGGATTACGTCACACGGAGCGTCGTGCGCAGTGAAATCAGGACATTTCCTCACTTTCTAAAAAAAACCCGGGACGCCCGGGACAGGACGTGAAATACGGATATGTCCCGGGAAATACGGACGTTTGGTCACCCTAGTGTAGATGTGTGTTTGATTTTTTGCTTAAGACAAAGCTTTGCAGTTTCCAAACTCACGTCGGCATCACTGTTTATTGTGGTGAGTGAATAACAAGAGACAAAGTCTTTATTTTAAATGTTGTTCATAACAGCTGTACTGGGGATGCATATCTCAGCAGGGATGCACTTTTCGGCATAACGCCGGACCACAGTACTCTAATCCGTGACCTCTGCATTAAACCAAAGCCAAGAGTAACGAGTAACGTTTGTTTTAAAAATGTAAGGAATAGAAAGTACAGATACTTGTGTGAAAATCTAATGAGTAGAAGTCAGAAGTAGGAAGAACAATATGTAATGGAGTAAAGTATAGATACCTAAAAAGTGTACTTAAGTACAGTAACGATGTATTTATACTTTGTAAACTTGACACCTCTGCTTACGACCCTTTAAGCATCATGCTAGCATGGTTCCCCGCCTCCTAGTGACGATCTATGGTACTACTGCTCTCTAGGATTGAAGGAGGGAATCAAGCAAATCAAAATGGCGGTGCCCGTAACATGATCTTTTGAAGCCAGTTTATAAAATGTAGTGTTGAGAAGATTTCAATTGTTGTTTACAGTTCTTCTTCTTCTTCTGTGGCGGTTGGCAAGCAACTTACTGATGTGCATTATCATTACTACTGGAAGCTGACTATAACGAGATGAAGCGGTCTGCTCATGCGCTCTTTGTTATCCGAGAACTAAGCCATAGCTGAAACCTACTGTTGAACTAGTATCAGTTTAGCACGGTTCAGGGTTGGGCACGGTCGAGTTCCGTTTGCATGTCATTTACACCCATGGGGCAATTGAAGAATTCATCCTGAGGATATAAAATTCCTGGATCTGATGAGTAACAGCCACCGTCTCTTCTAGAAACAAGTTCAATCATGCAGCTACATGCAAGCACATGTTTTACTCACATGGCTCGAAGACTTATTAAATACTCCAAATACTGCATCTCCATTCCAAGATCCAAAAGCGGAACTCACAGCCATGACGTAAATACGTTAATTATGTTCTCCGGTAATGGACGAAATTTTGATTCCAGAAGTGGGGGTGGAGGAATATTTTTTAAAGTTAACTGTTATATATAAGTTCAGCTTGTTTTCTAGTAAACTTTCTTGGTTGGTCTCCTCCACTTTCTCTTGCATCTCTTCAATCCCTCTCCTGAGTAAATATATCGATGCATGACATGAACAATGGGACAGTTTGGGGTGCAACATTCCATGAAGATTAAAAACACATCGCTATGCAATTATTATCAGATTAGATATATAAAATCACATTTTTAGATTGTATTTTTTTTTCTTTTTTTAATATTAATAATATATATCAATAATACATTGCATTTATCACCAGTTTTAAAAAAATCAATATACTTTGCAAGGCTGTTGAGAGCTTTAAAATGTAGTGGAGGCTCTTGAAGTGGATATGCTTCTTTATGGAGCCAGTGAAGTTGTTTTAGAAAGGGTGTTACACAGCTCTTTGAATGTAACTTACACTTTGACTTTGACTGTGACTGGCTGGATGTGCTCCATTCATCCTCTGACATGGGAGTTGGCTCGGAGCTCGTCTGCCTGGCTGTGTGTTTCCTGGATGGGGCCGCCTTTTACAGCCTCTTTTTCTATCTCTGCTTCTGTCTCCTTGAACCCCAGTCGGTTGGAGCTTCTTCCAGATGTCCCAAACAATCGGAAAGGGGATTGATCAGAGAAAATTACTTTACCCCAGTCCACTGAAACAATGTTAGCTGTCCTTTTAAGGCAGGCCTGCAATGACGTTGAAATGTGTTTTGGGGGATAAAGTTAATTTTCTAGGCAAATATTGACTTTGCAATTAATTGCTGTTACGCTGATCACTCTTTATAACATATACTGGAGTATATGCAAATTGCTGTTATAAAAACTGAAGCAGTAGACTTTGTAAATAACAACATTTGAATCATTCTCAAAATTTTTGGCCATGACTGTACACTCAAAAGTAGACAGGATGTCTGCCTCACGGACTAAAACTGGTAGTTGGTTCGACAGGAGAGGAGCCTGATAACTAAAAGATCTGCCTCACATTCTACTTTTAGAAATTCTAGGAACCACTAGTAAACCTGCAGATTGAGAGCGAAGTGCTCTGTTAGGAACATAAGGAACAATCAGATCTCTGATATCAGATGGAGCTTGGCCATTTAAGGCTTGATATGTGAGAAGGAGGATTTTAGATTCTATTCTTGATTTAACAGGAAGCCAATGAAGAGAAGCCAGGATATTTTTAATTTTCATCAGAACTCTGGCTGCAGCATTTTGGATCAGCTGAAGGCTTTTAACTACAGTTTGTGGACTTCCTGATAGTAAAGAATTAAAATAGTCCAGCCTTGAAGTAACAAATGCATGGACTAGTTTCTCAGCATCACCCCTGGACAGGATATTTCTAATTTTTGCAATGTTCCTCAGATGAAAGAAGGAAATTCTAGAAACCTCTTTGATCTGGGATTTAAATGACAGGTCCTGATCAAAAACAACACCAAGATTTTTTACTTTATTATCTGAAATCAGTTTAATCCCATCCAAATGAAGTGACTGACTAATCAGTTTCTTTGTCAGAGACTCTGGTCCAAAGACTATAACTTCTGTTTTGTCTGCATTCAGAAGCAGAAAGTTAAGAGTCATCCAGGTTTTTATGTCTTCAGACATGCCTGTAATCTATGTAATGGGTTAGCTTCATCTGAATTATAGACAGATATAGCTGGGTATCATCAGCATAACAGTGGAAATTAATCCCATGCTGTCTAATAACTCTACCGATTGGGAGCATGTATAAAGTAAAGAGAATTGGTCCTAGCACTGATCCCTGTGGTACTCCACAGGTAACCTTTGAGCATGAGGAAGATCTATCATTAACATGAACAAACTGAATTCGATCAGATAGATCAGATTTGAACCAGTCTAGTGCTGTTCCTTTAATTCCAACAAAATATTCAAGTCTTTCTAAAAGAATATTATGATCAACTGTATCAAATGCAGCACTGAGATCCAACAGGACGAGCACAGATACAAGTCCATTATCTGAGGCCATGAGAATATCATTAGTGACTTTCACCAACATCGAAAATAATAACAAAGATATATGACTGTATACTAGGAGCAAAGTGTTAACTTACCAGTCCAATAAAAAAGTTGAGAAAAGGGATTGGTTTTACATCTGGCTTCTTCATTCAGCCTTCACCAATGAACAAACTCCTTTGCAAGACTCTTGTTTTATTCAGGCACTTGCCTATCATGTTATCTCTTTTTTGCCTCCTCTGAAGGTTTTAACTTTTTCCTTGCCTCAGCCATGACCAGTAGTCGAACAGGCGGAAAACAGATAGAGCTAAAGCCTTAGCTCCATGACTATATAAGCGCATGTGGCAATAAAGCAATATGTTCTTCCAAGTCACATGACCTGGCCAATGAGGGTCCATCAATTCCCAACTTGCATACCGTATTTTCACGACTATAAGGCGCATATAGACGTCTTTCTTTCCCTCAAAATGTGCGGTGCGCCCTATGTGTTACTGCGGACTTTGTTGAGACCACCATGAGAACGTTAAAGGGGGAAGTGTGGGTGTGGATTGTGTATAAAAGAACAGGTATGTGCTTTATGCAGAACTCCTCATCTCCTCATTGAGGAGATGATGAAAGAGTGGCTGAGGGAGGTGAATGTAAGGAGACCAGGTGTTTTTTCCACGCATCACCATCTCTGTTAATCTGTGACTCCATGCGTGCCCATCTCACAGCCGATGTGAAAAACATGGTGAAACAAATGAACGCTGTGCTTGCTGTTATTCCAGGAGGTCTGACAAAGGAACTTCAACCGCTCCACATCGGTGTGAACCTGCCGTTCAAAGTAATGCTACGTTCACGCATCTGCTGCTTCATTTTTGCTGCTTGTACCAGTTTAGTTCTGACGCGCAGCTGAAGCAGCTTTGCTGCTCTGGCTGCGCGGTGCAAAAGTGTGTCTGACACACGTTGGGCGGAGCTTCACTATCCTGCAGCTATATTTGCTGTGATCAGTGGGAATAAAGTATTTTTAATATGTTTTTAAGTGAGAAAGTCCACTTGAAAACTTAATCATTGCAGTCAGTTCATCCAGATTACCATCCTGCCTTCTAATATTAGTTCTGTCAGAGCCGCTCAGACCCCCACATACCTGCGGCAGCCTCTGGCCGGGTCGCCTCCTCGCGGTTCAGCTCGTAGATGTTTTTCATCTAAATAATCTAAACTGCAGGCACCAGGATAATAAAAGCAAACATATTCTGCTGGCAGATTTCTGCATTTTAAGTTAATTTATGCGTCAGTAAACTGTTTCAGAGGAGTGATTACAGCGCTCTGTGTCATCAGTGATGTGTCTGTCTCACGGCCAGCTCCCAGGTTTGATTAATACTTTGTAATAAATACATGAATAAAGCACAATCATACTCAGTTTTGCTCCCGCTCTATTTTTAAATACGCAGTAGAGGTATTTAAACGTAGTAGAGGACATGTACCTGTATATAAAACTGGCGCTCTATAGTCCTAGTACAGTGCACCTTATGGTCGTGAAAATACGGTAGTCAGTATTTCAAGAGGGGAGCTCCGCTTGTAGCATTGACAGTGTCAAGTGCTGCATATTGGCCCCAGGAATCTTTTTCAGAGGACTCAAAAGGTCAGACAGACACAACAGACGTTAAAAGATTTATTAAAATGTGTGTTTGTAGACCTGTGAGTGGCTTTGTGGGTGGGGTAAAGTCATTAAGCCATGAAGCCAAAAATGTCTAAATCCGTGGGAGAGATTGTTTTCTGGAATTCCTCCCTTTTGTATAGCCGGCTGATGAGCGCAGGGTGAGGCTTCTGTGGAACTGGCAAGCTCTGAATGTTAAACATTGATTTAATGTTAGAGTTTGGTCCCACTGAGCCACAGTTAGAGCACAAAGGAGGAATTCCTCAGGTTTGTTTAGCAAGGAGGTGGCAGGAATTGCTGATGTGGTTGAAGCTGTTAAAGCAGAATTAGGGGTCAGGCTCTTAGGGTCAGAGTAAAGTTGGTTATTCAGGTACAAAAACAAGGTTGAATACAGACGGGTAAGTTCAAGCTAACAGATCCAGAGGATTTGCAGGGAGCGGTAGTCAGGGGCAAAAACAATTTATGTTAACAATGTTAATGTCCAGAAAGTATATTCATAGAGGGCAAGACAGAACAGGTAAATCCAGGAGGCAGAAACAAGGCCAATCAGGCAGGCAAGGAAGGAACACTAGATATCATTTACTAACATATTTCTCTATAATCTGGCCCTCTATGTCAGCCAAAGAGCAGTGTATGACGCCAGCTAAACAGGTGGAATGACAAAGGCATGATTAGGATGCAGGCAGGAAAGAGACAGGTGGAGACAATAGGCCTCATGAAACAATGTTTGCATATTCTTGTTTTAATTAATTCTATTAATTTTTCTCCCAACGAGGGGTTGTATGAACACGACATGTCAGATTCAGCAAATGTTCTTAACTTCAGTATGTGATCGTAAATTATCCACATAACCATGATGCAGTAAGCGAGCATGCATTCCAGAGAAATGTAAATATTGAGATGTAAGGCTTTAAATTGAATGAACATGGCGATGTTCATTCATAGAAATGTCATGAACACTAACTGGCAAGAACCAATCTGTTTGTATGAACGGTAATTGCATGAGGCCCAATGATCAAAATTCCAGCAGCACAGAAAGGTGCAGACAGGGCTGGTGCTGACAATAAGGCCAGTAATAACAAGACCGCTTTGGAATTCACATCTACAACTTGTTGAAAGGAACCCATAAGATCAAATAACATCTTTTTCCCTTGCAGGTCAATATTTTTTAAATAAAAAATAAATTAACATATTTTGCATTAAAAATTTGGTTAATTTTGTTCTATATCTGTGTATTTCCTGGTTGATAACACAAATACACTATTTTGTCTGTTTTCCTAACACAGCATTTTGCGATTGTGTTTACAGATATTTTCACAAAATACGACAGGCTGAAAGTGATTTGTTTAAATGAAAAGGAAAAAAAAAAAACATAAGTGCACAACAGCCTCCAGGGACTATATTTACTTCCAGTCAGACTCAAGGCCTGAGTTGGCAATGTTTTCATCCAGATGTCTAGAAGGGCATTTTATGTCATAGATAAATGACTTTTACCAATTACTCCCTCTTGCCTTGATGCCACAGTTCTAATTTCATGGCTTCCATATCCTGTGCATGTTTGGGAGAACCTACTCATGCGAACCATTTTCTGTCAAACTAATGAACTTAAACACGCTGTAACATCATCTGTAAGGACACATCACAAGCCTGAATTTTTAAGGATTGATATTTCATAGGAATTAAATTCAGTTATCAACAAACTACTCTATACTATTATGGTTTAACTAGTATGGTTTAACTGTGTTTAAACATATTGTCATATATCCAAATGGTCTTTGTTTCCATTTTTCTTTGTTTTAATGTCTGTTTTAATTTTAGCAGCTTATAGTTGCTTAATTGCCATTCTGTTTTTATAAATTGTCACAAAATGGGAGTGTTGGCCTAGGAGGTTAGAGCAGTCCGCTTGTGCTCTGAGAAGGTTGCAAGTAGCTGGTTTGATCCCCACAGTCTCAAATCTGGGTCTCTGAGCAAGACCCTAAACTCCATCCTGCCTCCAGGGCCCTGCACAGTGGCAGCCCACTGCTCCCAAGGGGGCTGCTTAAACGCAGAGGTGAATTTCTCCATTGTTATATCAATAAAGTTTAATTTCTAAAAAGAAATCTGACTTTCATCTTTGTCGGCTTTTGATTTGAAGAGTTTGATCTTCCAGTTAATGTTTATTGTTGCCATGAAATAAATAAGGTTAATGTTAAGGAGAAGAGCTGTTTGCTTTTTCTTAATGAAATCCTATTTGCTTCATTCAAAGAACTTCAAACAAGCCTTGTAAAGACTTGATGATACTGAGGCACTGATACTTTTCTTTATAAAGAACAGAAAGAGTAAAAATGTATTTAAAAATTTTACAATTTAATCATCTTAACAATCTTTAATTTAGTACGGTAAGTTTGTAGATTTTTTGTGTTTATGTGATATTCTGTGTTCTTTTTGCTAATTTGTTGTTTGCCATGTTATGTTTTGTTCCTCTTAATCAGACTTTAAACTTGGGCCTTTCAGAGCTGTTAAAATAAATACTGAAGCTTATAATCCCAGGCCTTTCAATGGAAAGAGACCCATGACGTTTTCATTTCAGTTTTTTTGCTGATGGAATCACAATTATTTAGTAAAATGTATTGCAGCAGATTTCAGTAGTAGCACATCACTTTTTGCAAATGTGAAGAAAAAGAAGTTCCCCTTATTTTTCTGATATTTCATACCTTAATGTCATGATTTATTCCGCCAGACTTTGTTTTGTTTATGTTTTACTTTTTGCTGGTTTATGTTGTTCATTATCTGCTGTAATAAATCATCTTGGTTGGAATTACTTCTTAGTTTCACTCTTCCTTGGTATGTATTTCAGTTATCTCTTTTCCAGGATGGTTGTGAGTTATTTTCATTATTTATTTTCTTTTATCTTTAGATTATGTTTCCCAATGGAATAGTTATTTAATATATCTCCAGTCCCTTTCCCTATCCTTTACTTACCCCTTGGTCATTCCTTATTTTCTAGTCATTAGTTTAATTCCCCTTTAGCTTCATTTAAGTTATTTACTAGTTATATTCAAGCCCTGTTGTATTCCCTGATTACACTCTGTTTCCCCGTAGTGCCCCTCTCCTTTCCCCTTAGCGCCCTTTTACCTGCTTTTGTCGACACCTGCTCCCAATTAATTAATTACTCCATTTATTCTGAATGACTATGACCTGGAAGAACCTTAACCAGCATACTACTCCATTTATTGTTCTGTACGGCATTTGGGCAACGTTTCTACTGCAGGCATTAATGCTCAATTTGATTTTTGTTGTGAAATCCGATTCTTTAGTTTGTTCGTTCACATTTCCAAATATATGCGACTTGTATTTGACCTTGTGTAAACCGCTTTCACACAACTTAGGTCTCCTCATGCTTCCTCACTGTATGCGGGATTGTATAAGAAAAAGTGTCTCAGTCAATGGCTGACACATCACTAAGGAATTTCCAGAATAATGATAACAGGATGTAATGTTTACTATCGTGTTCTAATACAATAGTACATTTATTTTTTTAACTGAGATTCAAAGATAACTTTCTTGCTTATTGTAATTAGTTATGATTTACTGGTAACTCCTCCAGTACAGAGACCTCAGCAGACAGATGATCATCATCCTCAGAAAATTCTTCCTCAGGCTAATCACCCCTTTTGCCACAACAACAACATCATATTGAACAACATCCAATTGTATGTATGTATGAACAGGCCTTCTTTATTAATTTGTTGAGATCTTTGGAGCCCTGCTTGGTTGCTCTGTCACTAAGGCTGTGTTGTGCCGTGAATAAAACGTCTCTGGAATGATTTGTGTCCTAATTTGTAGTATTTTTGATATATATACCGGTAATTAGAATCGTACTAGGAGTAGCACTGTGTCTCTGACTTATATACTATATAGATTACTATCTGAATATTTAGCTTGGAATTAAATACCCCCTTTTCCATTGTCACTCAAAAAGCAGGGGGAAGCCTGATGATTTTAAAAGCCTGGTAGCATTTCAATACACATTTACCCAGATAAATGTCCCTTCCCAGGGCTTTGCTTTCCTGGAGCTAAACCTAGTACTTTCTGGGCTTTTGGGAGGTTAGTTGGTGTACTGCTGCAGTGCTTTATTCCACCAGTGACAGCAGTAAACGATGAAGGTGAGTATACAAATGTTGTTTTCCATACTTTACCTTTTTCACAAAATAGAACTTAAGATCTTTAAAGCAAGCGAGAACACCTTAATACTTTTTCTGTTGTCAGAAATAGCCTGTTTTAAAATTTGTGTCCCTGGTCTTTAGGCTTGTAATGGCTACTTTCTTAACCTCTTACACCCTAAGGGGGTATAAATAAATTTCTGCCTGACAAAAACATACAAAAGTAAATCACTTATAGCCTCACAGCTATTAGATTTAAGAAGAAACTTTTGGTACGTCTGTAAAGGTAAGATGTCATAGAATGGTTTTCTGGTGTCAGCACCATTGTAGCTTTGACCCTGCCTGAAATATTAGGGACAAAATACAAAATATTTTGCATTTTTTGAACCTCGCCAAAATTTTCTTTGAAATAAACATTGCAAAACACTACCAAAATATTATTTATAGCACAAAAAAGTAGTACAGACTTTTAAATCTAAATGTTGTGTAAAAATATACCAAATTTGGACTCAATCAGATGAATCATATTTATTTTAGAATGGTATTAGTGAGAAATTTCTTAGGCGGAGGGACCATTTTGGCACAGTTATCCATAAATGTCACCAAACTGTGCCAAATGTGTTTTTTACATCAATACTGGGGGTTTGGTAAAATTACGAGGTCACGTAGCAGCTGGACCCGCCGGTGGGTCCGTAGGGTTCTAGGGGTTAGCCGAAATGTAAAGTGGGAGCTCCAGCTAACCAGAGCAGTCATTACCCATTATTATTTACTACACAAAAAAAATTTTTGAGATTTTTTTTTCAAGCGTGACAATTGACCATCAAAGTTCACCTGTGTAATTTGTCAAAAACACAGCTTACTTTGAAACTGGTATGAAGTGCTGACAGAGATCATGAAGTATTTTGTCCAATTTTTTTTCCCTTTTTCATATACTCTAATAATCCCAGAAGGAAAGTACTTCTCTGCATTTAACATCCACATTCTGTGGGAGCGGGTAATCGAACTCACAACCCCAGGAGTCAGAGCCCAATGCCCTAACCACTAGGCAGCCACTGCCCTGGCTCAGTAGATAGATTTCATATTAGATGCTGTCCGTGGCCCTGTAGGGATTCTTCCATTGTCTACTCTGTTAGAGCTTCTACTTGACCTACATACACTATATTGCCAAAAGTATTTGCTCACCCATCCAAATTATTGGAATCAGGTGTTCCAATCACTTCCATGGCCACAGGTGTATAAATTCAAGCACCTAGGCATGCAGACTGTTTTTACAAACATTTGTGAAAGAATGGGTCGCTCTCAGGAGCTCAGTGAATTCCAGCGTGGAACTGTGATAGGATGCCACCTGTGCAACAAATCCAGTCGTGAAATTTCCTCGCTCCTAAATATTCCACAGTCAACTGTCAGCTGTATTATAAGAAAATGGAAGTGTTTGGGAACGACAGCAACTCAGCCACGAAGTGGTAGGCCACGTAAACTGACGGAGCGGGGTCAGCGGATGCTGACGCGCATAGTGCGAAGAGGTCGCCAACTTTCTGCAGAGTCAATCACTACAGACCTCCAAACTTCATGTGGCCTTCAGATTAGCTCAAGAACAGTGCGCAGAGAGCTTCATGGAATGGGTTTCCATGGTCGAGCAGCTGCATCCAAGCCATACATCACCAAGTGCAATGCAAAGCGTCGGATGCGGTGGTGTAAAGCACGCCGCCACTGGACTCTAGAGCAGTGGAGACGCGTTCTCTGGAGTGACGAATCGCGCTTCTCCATCTGGCAATCTGATGGACGGGTCTGGGTTTGGCGGTTGCCAGGAGAACGGTACTTGTCTGACTGCATTGTGCCAAGTGTAAAGTTTGGTGGAGGGGGGATTATGGTGTGGGGTTGTTTTTCAGGAGCTGGGCTTGGCCCCTTAGTTCCAGTGAAAGGAACTCTGAATGCTTCAGCATACCAAGACATTTTGGACAATTCCATGCTCCCAACTTTGTGGGAACAGTTTGGAGCTGGCCCCTTCCTCTTCCAACATGACTGTGCACCAGTGCACAAAGCAAGGTCCATAAAGACATGGATGACAGAGTCTGGTGTGGATGAACTTGACTGGCCTGCACAGAGTCCTGACCTCAACCCGATAGAACACCTTTGGGATGAATTAGAGCGGAGACTGAGAGCCAGGCCTTCTCGTCCAACATCAGTGTGCGACCTCACAAATGCGCTTCTGGAAGAATGGTCAAAAATTCCCATAAACACACTCCTAAACCTTGTGGACAGCCTTCCCAGAAGAGTTGAAGCTGTTCTAGCTGCAAAGGGTGGACCGACGTCATATTGAACCCTATGGATTAGGAACGGGATGTCACTTAAGCTCATATGTGAGTCAAGGCAGGTGAGCAAATACTTTTGGCAATATAGTGTATATGCTTATATGGATATGGAGTTTGATAAATTATTTTTCAGATAAAAATATTTTTCTGCTTGAGCGACAATACTGAGATTTACCTGTTTTTTTTTTAATTAAAGAGAATAACTGTGTAGGTTAGTTTTACTTAATATATTATTGAATCATACAGATAAAAGCAACTCTAGCCTGATGCAGGTTGATAAAAATGAATTGTCAAATAAACCTTTTAAGCTTTGGGATATACTTATGGGAGGTTGGCCCTGAAGGTAAAGAGAGAACCAGTTGTATGATCTTAGTTCCACCACCCACTGGACTGAAGGTTTATTTCAGTTTCTCTATGATTGTCCCAGGGCTTCCAGTGCAACAGGTTAGCGTACTAATGAATTACCCAAGACTTCTATTGCCTGAGTAATACTAATCCTGGGGCTTTAAAATGTACGACTTTCAGGCTTTATTGTGTAACTGAAATACTATTTCACCCGCAATTAATTGGAAGTGGGCAACTAAAACAACAGGTGCGTCTTCCCAACCTTTATACTAAAGGATCAGTCTCATCTATGATATATGATAGCATGATTATTTTTAGCTTTATATGTAAGAAGAAAGAAGAAATGTTCTATTCTAAATTAAATAAGAAGCCGATTAAAGGAAGCTAAAATAAAGGTTATTTATTTCCCCTTTTATCGCAACAATTCACAAGATGTCAAACTCAATACATTTAAAATGCTCTTAGCATTAAAGTAATCAGTTCAGTTCATTTTCGTTGTTCATTGAGCCGTTGCAACATTCCCTTTTCCTTAATTAACATGTAGCAACAGTGGACAGTCCCTTGCATTTTATCTTTAAGAGGAATGTATAACAAATATCTTTGGGAGTGATTCATACATGGTAGGCGTTAAACCCGGAAAACTACTGTAGGTAAGACCTTAATGGGGTCCACAGTCTGTGTACTCTGGCTGAGATTTAAAAAAACAGGCAGACATACAGAGAGCCACTAATGCCAAAATGATTCTACCCTGATCTCCTAACAGCATTAACATGGCTGTATCAAAGCAAAACTTCGACATCATGAATATCGGCCATTATAGCAGTCATTAGTAGATGTTTTAAGGATAAGGCTGTAGCTTGCTGATTTGTATTAAAGGTTTATCTTTGAATCTCATCATATGACTGAATCCTGTTGGTTCTTGTTGCTCTGCCTTCAGCTGGAATGTCATAACATGTCTCGCTATGTGATAATTGGAAAGTACATTTGAGGTAATGCTGGGTTGTAAATCAAATTTTATTAGGGCCACTGATGGAAACTGTTTACTTGCATCAATTCACGTCACTGTTTAGTCTAAAATGTATTTTTAAACCTCACTGCATCAAAACCTTTATGTTTTGTGCCTTGGGGTACAAGTACCTGCTTTCTAAGCAGTGGGCAGCCACCCCCCCCTCCACCACAGTATTTTTTACTTTTATATATTTATGCTCACTTATATAAATCTTATCAATTGATCACCTAACAAACTAGGCTTTATTTTAGACTTTTTGTAACGACTTCCTCTTTTTTCCTCTTCCTCATCTGGACCTCACTACACAACATTTTCCTGTCTTGTGACTTGCCATCCCTGCCTGCAATGATAAAGCACATAAAAAGAAGCATTTGATTTTATTCTTATTTGATTTTGTTTACTTATATAACTGCAATTCACAACACGTCATCTCAAGGCTCTTTACAGAGACAAATCAACCAGATCATACAGTCAGAGTAATTCAAAGTTTTCTATCTAAGGAAAATTAGCTGATTGCATCGACATTGACCCCACAGCAATCCCTCACACCAAGCATGCTTGTGGCAACAGTGGAGAGAAAATACTCCCTTTTAACAGGATGACGTTATACACACTCCGCTTTGTTTTTAAAACATATAAATATAAAAAAATATAACAGCAGATGTCTGGGGGACAGTGATTCTCTTACATGTTCTGAATGCTGGCGTACCATAAAGAATAAATTATGAACAGTTTAGTTTGTGCCTTCAAGTCGGAAGACGTTACTGGGATATAACCTAACGGAATATCTTCAGAACAGCTCCAAATGACACAAAACTCATATGGGTGAGTAGAACATGATGGAATAACGTAAAATCAAGGAACCAATTTTAAAAAAACGGCGTTCCCCTTTAAAGCTACAGTGTGTAACTTTTAGCGACATCTAGCGGTCAGACTGCAGACTGCAGCAACATGAACATCTCCCCCCCACCGCTTCTCCCCCCCAACAGTACGGCGAGCGTTACGGGACAAAATGTCTTCCACGACGTCCGCATCACCTACCTTCTCAAGTGATGAGGTTTGTTTACATAGATAATTTTACAGATTTCCTTAGTCTGTGTTGGGTATAGATTTCATGTAGACTTAAGATAATAAATATACCCGTTATTTTTTCTACATTGTTGTGACGTTTTGGCGATCTCGCAATCGCTAGTTTGTTGGCTCTGGTCTGCTGTAGTGCAAAGATGTCTGCCTCCATGGCTGCGAGACCCGCTCCTATGTAATTATAAATAACGAATTCTAAGGCAACGCAAATATTAAGGTTAAGAGGCTGAGCTTGTAGATGATGATAAATAACATAGTTATGTATAATATATTACATTTCTGATTGTATATCCCTGTAATTATTACACACTGTAGCTTTAAGAAGACAGCAGACATACAAAAAGAAGCAGAGATACTAAAGGTAACTGCCAACCAGCTATTATTGATCAAGATCAGCTAGTTTGGCTAGCACCTTAAGGTTTATCATGGCTTACAAGATTATTCCAACATATTTTTTATTAAAAATAATAATCCTAATAACATTGAAATATGTAGTTTTTGTCCTATGTTGCTAACAGGAATTCAATCAGCAGAAGCCTTTTAACTACAGTTTCTTGACTTCCTGATAGTAGTAATAGCGGAAATAGTTCAGCTTTGAAGTAACAAATGCATGGAGGAGTTTCTAAGTATCCCCCTGGACAGGATATCTCTAATTGTTGCAATATTTCGCAGATCGAAGGGAATTTTTGAAATATATGGGCTTCAAATGACAGGTACCGATAAAAAAATAACACCAAGAGCTTTTACAATTTTTCATTGTTTTCAGAGACTCTGGTCAAAAGACTATAACTTCTGTTTTGTCTGTATTCAGGAGCAGAAAGTTAAGAGTCATCTAGCTTTTTATGTCTTCGTCTTTAGCCTATGTAATGGGTTAGTTTCTGGAATTATAGACAGATATAGCTGATTATCACCTTAAAAGCAGCATGTACATATCCTTGTAACAGGGATAGATTAATCACATCTAAAATCCAGATGGAAATAAGAGAGAATATTTCCTTAAATAATTTGGGTGGAACTGGATCTAAAAACATCTGGATCTGAAAGCAGACTAAACCCGGTTCAGATTCTATGACTATCTCAGATGCTGCCTTACCATCCAGATATAAACCAATCATTTTTAGAGTGGTGCCAATGAGCTTATTTTATCCATTAATGAGCAGAAATATGCTGCTCTTGTTTTACGAAGGGTCAGTTTATACAGCAGTAAACAGTTTCCCAGACTATGTAGGATTCTCATAGGCATGTAGAGCGCCATTTTCTCTCCAGTTTCCTAGCATTTTGTGTGATTCCTGTTGGATATCAATTACTGATCCGATGGGGAGACTGGGGATAGCTGCAATCAGGTATGGTTGCAGCAACTCTTTTTGTTCCAAACAGAAATCTGCTTTGTTGATGACATTAGTCGGACCCTGTAAGAGTCTGGAAGAACCTTTCCTGTTTTGGTCAGGTCTTTTTCCCTCTGGATGGTGCCTGAGAGCCAGACACTTGGAGGAGCGCACAGGTGCTCTCCATGAGCATGGAGGATAAGAGGGGACAACAACCAGCACCTATGTGATTTCTATCAGTGGTAAAGCTCAAGCCAAACCTGTTCTGAACCCCTGACCCTGTGATCATCTTGTTTACCTGTCTCCCCTCAGGAGTTCTGTTCCCTGGTTCTGTTAACCATCTGACTCTCTGTTGCCATCGCATTTTAAGCAGTAGTCTGTCCCTCCTTCAGCAGATCTGTTGGTCGAACCTGGCTCATCTTTCAGTGCTGTCTGGCTCTATTAAACGGCATATTTTTCTGCAAACAATTGGCCCCAGATCAGTTCTCCAGTCAACCTGCACTATGTCTCTCCAAGCGTCTCTTCTGGATGCAATCTGTGAGTCTCTCCTTCACAATCTCTGTATCTGATTTCTCGTCTAAATATTCAATCCTAATAGGTGAGATACTGCCTGGTTGCCCTGCGTTCCTGCATAGGAAGATTTCTCTTAGATATATAGTTTAGGGGTCCAAGCCTTAAGCATAAAGACTGTTCCATGTTATCATATCACACAGTATAGACAATTGACAGACAGATGTAAATTTGATATATAAATAAATTGTTTATGTTTGCCCAATCATCTCTTAATAATTCAGAGAAAAGACAAAGATATTGTTGCAACCCTCCCGAGAGTCTCCTTCTTCTCAACAGCACTGTACTGCTATATCCAAGTCAAAACATTTAAATCAAACGTATTACATTCTCATGCTAGGTAATCACAGCAACATGGCGGTGAAGAGGCATATGCAGATTACAGAGGGAGGATGAGATACATCATCATTTCAGAAAGTAAATATGCAGCTTGCATTTACACAGTAAAACATTAATACAACACTTTTTGGTTTTTCTGCCCTGGGACTTGGTTCAATATTTTATTGTTTATGCTTCCCCAAAACACCGTTTACAGCTTGAACATCAAAATCTCTTCTCTGGATGTGGCCTGTGCTCAGCTGATTAATGGGCTCTATGCACAACTCCACTAATTCCTAAACTTAACGCAGCTCTTTTATTTCTTGTCTTTTCTACTGGATGAACTGATTAAACTTATATTAATCAGTTCACCCACTAATTCCTCCACTACATAGTTTTGACCCTTGCTGAAACACTCCGCCCCACAAAACAACTCCAACATTTTCTTTTGGAAGTTGAAAAAGTTAGTGGCTTATATTGTCTTTTTTATGAGGTGTAAAACAACTACTAATACTTCTCTTTTTTTAACCATAGAGCTTCCCGTGTGTCCAACTCCAACTGACCCTACTCTATTTATCAAATCTTTGTTCCTGCCACTCTTAAAGCCTTTTCACAAAAAGCTGGATGATGAAATCTTAGGATAAGAGATAAAGCCAGGCTTGACCAACCATGAGTGCACCAAGGCTTTATCTGCTCCACTAAGGCCAAACCAGCCCCTACAGAAGCAATTAATCAAGCTAAATGAAAGTATGCAGCTTTCTTCAAGAGACCATGACGTCAATCTGTGACGTCATGGTCGACTTTGGGTCCACTGAATGCCTAAACAGCCTAAGATACACATTTTCAAACCACTTCTCTTTACTGAGAATGTCATTATTTAAGAAGTTACTTGTCATGTTTTTGAAATGAACAGTTATTGACCTAGAAATGAAAAGTGAAAACTAATAAACTCACCCGAAGAACTTAGTTTATAGATTTTATACAATGTTTTTGTCCCAGTATTCAGCTTCCCTGTGGTGTAGTGGATTAAGTATTTTCCTTCAAGAGGCCTGGGATCACACCTCAAGGCCCTATTTCACAAAATTAAGATGAGGGATTTACTTGGGAGTTCACGGATATCGGGCCAAATTAAGCCGCAACTCAGTTTCATATACAGTAACACATCAACCACAATGACTATCACTACAGACGGCCTGTTCCCAACATCCGGATTTGCTCAAGTCTGGTGCTTTAATTGCTCTGTCAGCGGAAACACCATCAGAAACCAATTACTTCTCTTTCTTTGGCTAATGGTGGCAAATATTCCGTCATACTGTTGCAGAACTGTGGGCCAGAGTATCTGACGACTGGATTTAAATTGTAATCTTCTGGTTCCCCTTTAACGTCTTATAAACCTTGTTCATCAAAGCATTTAATGTTGACAGTAATTTAATGAGCCTATATAGAAAAACATATTTACATTTTGTCAAGTACTTTAAATGCTTTACCTCACTGACATGACTTATGATATATTTAAAGTTATAATTTCCAATGTGGATATTTTTACTGTTTAATTAGTTTTGATTTACAGCTGATCTTCTAAGTTTGATAAAAGGGCTTTTAATAAATTGATGCTTTGTTGAGGGGAATAGAGAAATTTACATATTTGAATTTTTCCTTTTGATTACCTGTCTTGAACGTTTTCCCGGTATGAAACTACTACCTGTGCTTATAGTGGGCTGCTTTAAAAGGTGCCTTAAATGAAATGTATTCTTATTACAGCAGACAGAGACAGCATAAATATAGTATGTATGGTGTGAGAAGCAAAAATCCCTCAGAGAGTAAAAACAGACTTACTCTCATAGGTACTCTCTAAACACATAGGTATTTAGAAGTAATAGGTGTTAATACTTCCAGTCTATTTGTACTTGAATTTATATTTATTTTGTGTAAAGGCTCAGAAAGTAGGACCCAGAATTCGGCCAGACAGAACAGAGGTGTTTTAAACCAAAACTCTTTAAACTGCGGCTCGTCAGCTGGGACCAGTTTACTGGAATCTCTGTAGGGGTAAAAACTCAAGTTAGTGATCACGAAACTCAAATGGTGAAAGACTGCGAGTCACTAACCTGGTTCTTAATTTCTGTCCGAACCCAGAGGAAAGAGTGAAATCCAGCCAAATGATTTCTCTAAAGAATGCGGCTGAAGTGAAGAAGAGCAGACTGACGAGCAGAAGTCAGAAGAATCCAGAGCAGGTGTCGATACAGGAGTAGATGTCCAGGCCAGAATATCAGATCCAAGGTCGTTAACAGCAGTCCAAAGACAGGTCAAACAAAACAAACCGGAACACGGGCGTGCAAAACTCCAGAGGCAGAAACTAGTCAGGATTAGGTCATCAGAAACACAACTGGGTACCCTAAAGAACTCTCACACATGACTCAAATATTCTGGCACTGATGGCCGGAAACAAGCAGCTTAAATAGAAATTGGAACAGGTGGGTCAGATAAGAGAAAATTAAAACTGTGTGGAGCTAAACAGGTGGAACAAATTACCCAATAATCCAGCCATTAGTGCCAAGATAATGACATTTACCTACCACAAATATCTATACTTTCTATTTCTTATTTTCTGAAAACTGGCTCACTACTTCTAAAAATAAGGATAAAAACTAGACTTAACAGCTGCAACAAAACAGGGAAAATCATGAGCATGTAGAGAATCTTCTCATTTGGATCCCAGTTTCTTTCTTTTTTTCTATCAGTGCTTTTGGGACATAGATAAGTGTTAGGAAACATTGCAGATGATGGTTTAGAAATCCACACCCCTTTGTTAGCATACAAATTTACTTTAATTTTGCCGCCTGCATAAAGCATCTCTACACATTATGTGCTGAACATTGACCTGAAAAAAAAAACATTAATATATATATATATATATATATATATATATATATATATATATATATATATATATATAGAGAGAGAGAGAGAGAGAGAGAGAAAATGAGGCTGACAATAAGTCAAATTTTGCACCGTTCATCTTTAAGTCATGTTTTATAACTCATACAGGTTTCTTTTCATTCCTGTCAATGCTTTATATAACCATTATATAAAACATGGTTTGGATTTACAGCTGTCGTGTATTTTTCTCTTTAAATCCAAATGTCTGCATCCTGCCAGGCCAGCTGCACAGACTTCCCAAACCACGCATTTGTTTTCACAAAGGGAGAGAAAGTGTCGTCATCTGCAGTCTGTTTAATTATTTAATTAAAATATGAGCTAACTTCAATGACTTTCACTTGGTTTTCTTAGTGCTGTACTTCCCTACCAAGCTCTTCAGGGAAACTCCCAGATTTTCACGGCTCTGACTCATTTCCTTCTCTTTTTTTTTGTCTGCTGCTTGACTTAGCTTCCCTTCCTTGGAACCTTCTTTTTTAATCATGCTGACAGGCATGAACTTGTGGATTGTTTCTCAGACTGACGTCCTTTGCTGGGTCACATGACGTGAAAGTAATGGCTTGGAATTCTTCTCTCTGCTTTAAACTCATTAAATAAAATTATTGGTTTAAATAAAGAGAATCACAGACATCCCAAGTTCCAAAACTCATTTCAGGGAAATGCTTATCCCCCAACCCCCGCTCCCCGGGGACACTTAAGGCAAGCAGCTTTTCATCAACTGTTTATTAACTAACAGTAATTTCTTAAACACTAAACAGAACAGTATTGGTCTTTTATTTTCAATACTTTCAATCTTGTAGCCCTGAGCATCGGTTGTACTTTCTGTTTTTCATGGGACTTCAGCATACAGTGCACCTCACTCTTGTTGTCTGTGCAATCAAAGTAGTTCTAATCCACACACGATGCACAAACTACTGCCTGTAGGCTCTCGCATTGAAAAAACACTACCTCCCAGAGTCTATCTGTGACACAGAGACTATCTATATCAGGGAGACTCCTGGAACTTCCGGGAGACTTGGGATGTCTGGAATCATAATAAAATGTAAATCATGTTTGACAGACTGCAGTTGATTTCTGACCAAAGTAAGAGCTGTTGAACCCCAGCCTAACCAAAATAAGCATGGGAATGCAGAAATATGTAGCTGCTGGTTTGTCAGTAACAATATCATCTTTAGCTTTCCAGGTTAGCTAGGTTTTCTAAAAGCATACTTTGGTCCCATCAAATCAGAACGATTTGATGGGAATTCCTACCATTAGCAACCCCCCATGTGTGTATCATACTTAAGGGAAATTATTCCCACAGAGTAACAGAACATGCCCACTCATAGCTGATCCCACAACATTTTAATCTATTGCTCCTACATGCTGATTCTCTGATAGTGTCATAATGGGCTTTGAAGACCTGACTCACATGCAGAGAACCACTCAGAGACCAAGGGTAAAAGTTTAACAGGTTTATTGTAGGTTAGCAAACACTAATGGAGATTGAAATTCAGTGGGGAAATAATGCTGGAACTCAGCGGACTGGTGAACTGGAACCGGAAACTCTGAAGGGGAGATCACAGTGATCAGTTCAGGGACAGTGGGAAAATAGACTGAGGCTTGAATATTGCTGGAGAGGCACTCACTCTTGGGGGGCTCTTGGTTTATCCTTGGGTCCAGTTTATGGGGGTTTAATCCAGAAAAGAGGGAACTAATTGGAGAGTGGACAGGCAGACATTCGTTGGACCCAGAGGAATGAAGGAGCGGACTGTCACTTGGTTTTTCAGGAGTGGATTTTGAACGGATCATGTGGAGGTTTTCCCCTTGCTCAGTGAGACTCGGTAAATCCTTCCAGGGGTAGAAGGTCCGAGCTTATCCAGTAACACAGGAAGTCTTCCTGCCGAAGAATAAAGACAAAAAACAAGTTCAGAATCAGAAAAACAATGCTAAGGTTAGACTCTGCTAATCTCAGTTTGGGTAAAGTACCCAATACTGGCAAACACTCTGGTGTCGAGGTGGTGCCAGCCCGCTGCTCAAGTACTCCTCTGGTAATGACCCAACGAGCCGCAGGTGTGCAGGGAGGCCCAACGAGGACAGGGCACCGCCTGGTGGTGGAGAGAGGAAAACACAAAAAAACAACCCACACAAACCGGAATCCTAACAGATAGAACATATGTGTAACCAAAGTGAGCAATGTTAGCATCTAAGGCAGGAACCTCTACAGGAGGGGACAACAGGTTAGTGACTATATGTTTCTGGAAGTAGATAATAAGTCATTCACCTGGTCTTATAGTTCAGTCTGAGTCCAGAGGGTGGATTGGTTCCAGCCGGTCGGCTGCCAACGTGGCGCGCCGGCCACTGCACAGAGAGTCCCAGTGCTGGTGGTTGGATGACAGACAGGAGATCAGAACCGATCAGATGAAGGAAGGCAGTATAATCCAGAGGGTGAAGTCAAAGCCGCTGTTGGTGACATGCTTGGTTGTCAGAGCCAGGAGGTCAGAGATCTGGCAAGGTGCCCAGGGAGAATTCATAATAGAGTCAGGTCACGGTTCCAGGTACAGTACACAGACAGGCAGAGTCAGAAGACAGGTCAGGCAAACAGTTCAGATGAGAGCGGGTAGGCTCAGAGGTCCAGAGGCAAACGGGTCAGGATCAGGTAATCAGAATACAGGCATGCTAGAGTAATTCTCACCAACGGCTCGAAAATAAGCTGGCACTGATGGCTGGTGTGCAGTCTGGTAAAATAGAGACTAAAGCAGGTGGATCAGATAAGCAGTAATGGGAATCTGGGCAGAGCTAAGCAGGTGAGTGAAATGAGTAATTAGACCAGGCATCAATGCCAAGATCATGACACTTTTTTTTTTTAACAACATCTGGAATTAAGTTTTAATCTCCATTTAGGGGTGTCATTAGGATGTGACAAAACCACCATAGTACTGATTAGAGATTGCAAGAAATAAGCCAACAAGAAGGAGCGTGTACATCATTTATTTAATATATGTGTGACAACAATAGCCTTGACTTAAACACAGTAAAGACAAAGGAAGAAATTAAATTGGCAGTTTTGGAGAGAAGAAAATGTAATTTGTTTTTGTCTCAGGATTGTTTCTATTTCTTTCTCTGTAAAGTGGCTGAATCCATAAAAAAATACAACTGTAAAATATTAGGACACTTTACAGAGAAATGAGCTCCCTCTAGTCTGGGTTTGATATGAGCTCTCTGGGTGAACTCTGAGAATAAACAGATGGAACAAATAGATGAAACGGCTCTGCCGTTGCAGGATTTGATACAGACTTCCTCTGTGTTTCCACATTACTGTAAGACAGAAACTGAAAGAGAAACAGCAGTTTCCTCACACAGTTTTGATTTCCCAGAAAAGAAAACTTACACTGTGGGTATGGATACAGGTCTGAGACAGCATCTCAGCCAATCCTGTGAAAATAGACATGAGACACATCCATCCATGGCACCATGACAGGACTTCATTTAGTGCCTCAATAAAACACATTAAAGCTGCTCTTTGTGTTATTTTCTAGTATCACAAAGTCATCTGGGAATAAAATAGGCACTAAATGCTTTTTTTTGTGGAGTTACAAGAGATGAATGAGTATAAAGTTATACTTTATTATGAACCGAAATGTGAAACAACATGAAATAAGAAACAGCATTCAGGAATTGTTGATCTTACAATTTGGGCAGTTGTACTGTACCACATTTAGCTGTCGCAGGTGAAAGATCATCGCAGGACAAACCACTGATGTTGAGTCACGACCAAAGATGTCATCTTTGGTCGTGACTCTACATCAGTGGTTTTAGTTAACCTGTTAACGGGTTCAAGGATTGTCTTTGCTAACATCTTGTGACCAGAGACAACCTATGATAAATTTCTGACTTTTTTTTTTGTTCCTTTGGACACTTTTTATATCAAAACTAGCTCTGTCTACCTTATTAAATACTTTTTACTAAGGTGTAGCTATTTGCTTTAAAGGGGCAATGTTAATATTATTAATGCTGTTAATTATTTTTGTGTTTTACACTTTGTTTTAATTCAGTTTGTTAGTAAATAAAGCCTAAGAGATATGATACTGCATATGTGCTCAGGGGGTAAACAAGGAAGTAAGCTACTGTGGCTAAGCCAGGTAGCATCTCCTGGCGAAGTGTGTAAATTGTGAAGAAATGTCCTACATAAAGTGTGAAAAAATATTTAATTACAAGCGGGATAAGACTTAACCAGTACACCTTTCTAAGGCTGAGAGCTACTTCATGGTCACTGAGTCATGGGAAGAGCTACCAGTACTGATCAATGGAGGAGTCAGCGTTCACCTCATGATTAAAAAATGATTGAAATGAAGAGAAACATTATGAAACATCATTTCAAACTTGGCCCACCGATGACTCGTACTGTTCACAGAAGACACTGATTGCACCACATGTCGTTATTGAGGGCCTCCTGGTGCATGTGGGCCCCACATTGGTGACTCATGATGTGAACATTGGTGTGTGGAGATGATAGATCAGTCAGTAAATGTCCTTATTATACTGGCACTAGTGATCAGTGGTGGAAAATAACAACGTACATTTAGGGGATTACTGTACTTAAGTACATTTTTTGGGGGGGTACTTAAAACCTTCGCTAAACTACATTTCAAAGTCAATTATTGTACTTTCTACTCCACTATATTTCGAGGGAGCTGCTGGTTACTTGTTACTTTAGGCTCAGCTTAGCTTTTTAATCCTCTGTTGCTGTTTTTCTTTCTTGAAATGCAATTTCAACATGTTAAATAGCTGAATTTGCTCATCACTGTTTAGAGATTTGCATGACATTCCACAAATATGAGAAACTTAGGGCAGATATTTTTATTAGGCGTCACATTTTATTAGGTGTTAAGTTGTTGCCTTGTGGCCATGTTGTTCAGTAGAATGAGTTCTCTAATTAGAGTTGTAGTTTATTTCTGGTAATAGATTCAACCTTAAACCTCTATTCCATAGTGAATAAGTGAGGAGGATCAAGAAACTCCTGTTTTCTTTTTGGTTTGTTTTTAAATAAGTAATAATCAAAAAAGCCATCCTTATTTTTTGTGCCATTTTTATGCTGAAGTTCTTTCCAGGTGATGTAGAATCTATAGCAGGTGGTTCTACGCATCAATACATCAGCTGGTTTCTGAAAGTTACAAGGTTCTTTAAAATTACTCCAGAAATTATACAGAAATCTACTGATGTTACAAAATGTATTTTGTATTTTTCAAATACTTTAAAATGCATGTACTTTTGAATACTTCAATATTTTCAAAAGAACTTGAGCAGATGTTTGACCGAGTAACTTTTACTTGCAGTTGAGTAAGACAGACAGATGTGTTTGGGTTTTCTAGGAACGGGTTTTTTTTTTTTCTAGGAACAGTTTTTTTTTTTTTTTTTATGTTCTGATAGGAGAGGGTTAAGTTTATTTAACATCTGCTGGTTTTCACCCACACACCATTGAGTAGCTCCTCAATTGTTGCCATCTGGCTTTCAGGGAATTTTGCAGCACTGGACACACCAGGCCTGCTTATGTCTGTTCATCCCACATGGTTCCTATTTAGACTCAAAAAAGACAAACAGTGTCAGGATTGAAGCTTGGTTGGTTTATTTAACCTTATCTCATAATGTTGGAATAGTTTTTAGTCTTTTTTATAAAGGCATATAGTGTGACTTTAAAAGCAATGTCCAACTTTTAATTTTTGAAATAATACAACTTGTGGATATTATCCCATATCTTGTTTCATTTTTAAAAATTAAAATAAAGGACAAACAACTGAAAATCTATCAATCAATATTTCTGCAAACTGAAACCAAAATATCTATGCTTTTCTAAACAGCAGCAACAACAGCCCTCCAGACACTGTGTGGTGAAATGAGACTTTGCAGATGTGGTAATGTGGCCTTTTTGTTAAGTTGTTGCATGTTTTCTAATTTTGGATTTTCTTTATTTTTGAACTTGTTTGCTTGTTTTCAATTTTGTGTGTTGCATGTTTTTTTGGATTTTGTTTGGAGGCCACATTGCCACACACACCTGGACACGCCCACAACGGCACAGGTGTTCCCAATCAACTAAGCAGCGTGCCGACTGGGACGCTGATTTAAAAAAGGGCAGCTGCTTGGTTGGAGGGACAGACACCGGACATGGGAAGGTTTGGTTGGGGAAGGCCGATCTTGGAGGGAGCCGGACGGAGCGAGTGAGAGGGAAGCAGCGGGAGAGCCTTGGGGACTGACGGCAGGAGGCCCGCCGGAGCGAGGTGGAGAGACGCGCACCGGAGAGAGAGACGCGCACCGGAGAGAGAGACGCGCACCGGAGAGAGAGACGCGCACCGGAGAGAGAGACGCGCACCGGAGAGGGAGACGCGCGCCGGAGAGGAGCGCACCGGACAGAGAGACGCGCACCGGAGAGGGAGACGCGCGCCGGAGAGGAGCGCGCCGGAGAGAGAGACGCGCACCGGAGAGACGCGCACCGGACAGAGAGACGCGCACCGGAGAGGAGCGCGCCGGAGAGACGCGCACCGGAGCGAGCGAGGTGCAGGGACGCGCACCGGAGCAAGGTGCAAGGACGCACGCCGGAGAGACGCTCACCGGAGCGGGGTGCAGAGAGGCCCGTCATGGAGCGAGGCGCAGAGGCACGCTGGCGAGAGGCGCGTGTTGGAGGAGACCTCGCAGGCCAGCTACGCTGGAGAGGCCCACACGCGCAGCGTGCCGAAACGAGGACCCAGCGCAGGGGCGTTGCTAGGCACAAAGCTTTACTGGGGCACTGGCCCCCTAGTGCATATGCCCCTCCTTCCATACATAAATACAGACAAGCACACTGCCCAACCCTGATACATTCCTACCAAAATTACCAGTTGAGATATTAATGAGTATAAGAGCATATTTGTTTTAACAAACATGAACATTTTCAACATTGCAGCTATAAAAAATAAGACATCAACAACTTTAAAAATAAAAAGTTTCCTTATACACATTCTGAAGTAATCATTAATTCCTAGGTTTCCGAGTTTTAGTTCAGGGGAAAGTTTAACTCAACCCGAACTAAGTTTTCCTTTTATTTTTTTAGCATTAAAGTGTACCTCCTATTTTTCATTTTTGCAAAGTGGTCAATCACTTGTGACTCAGCTTAGAAAGTTCTTCCTTTTCAACTGATAAAATAGCAAGATGATGGAGCCTATCTTGTCCCATTGTGCACCTCGGCCAAGTGTGGAGCCTTCTCAACACACTGAATGACCTTTCACAACTCCAGCTGTAGACTGGGATTGTGAGGGAGATCTGGATGACCTGCTTTAGTGTTGGGAATATGATGTTATCAAGCAAGTTGAAAACACACTGCATATCCTTGATAACAAGGCTTTCTTTTTTAACCAGGAAAAGCTCAAACCATTTTGAATTAAATGAACGTTTTTTTACTCCAAATTTGCCCCAGGGGATAGTGAGACAACTTCACTTGTTTAGGACCATCATGCTTTCCCCCTAAGTCACTAATGTCCCCTTCTTGTTTGTGGAAGCTGGTTGTTGCATCCTCATCACCTTCATGGTCCTGTGTCTCTCCTGTCCTTCACCTGTCTCTCCTGTCTCTCTCCTGTCTCTTGCCTGTCAGTCTCGCCTCCTCCCCCCTTTCCTACTCCAGCACCTGCATTCTCATTCTCTACAGCAAACATTAAAAAAAACGCAAATTTATAATTATGTAAATATCTATCATATTACTTATAACGTTCCTAATGTAACTGGTTACATTAAATCACTAATTCATTACGGGACCTTACCTCCCTCTCTCTCATCTTGTTTTACTGCTTCCCTGTCTCTGCTTCGTGTGAGGAATTTCCTGCTATCCATCTACAAACCAATGCAGTAATTTTCAGTTAGTAGCCTATAAATCATGTGGTTTCACTGGGAAAATAATAAAATTCAATTCAATTCAATTCAGTTTATTTATATAGCGCCAAATTCACAACACATGTCATCTCAAGGCACTTTACAGTTCAACCAGATCATACAGTCAAATTGATACAAAGTTTTCTATCTAAGGAAGACCAGTTGATTGCATTGACTCATTGACTCAAATACAATCCCCCACACTAAGCATGCTTGTAGCGACAGTGGAGAGGAAAAACTCCCTTTTAACAGGAAGAAACCTCCAGCAGAACCAGGCTCAGTGTGAGCGGCCATCTGCCGAGGCCGACTGGGGTTCAAGGAGACAGAAGCAGAGATACAAAAAGCAGCTGTAAAAGGCGGCCCCGTCCAGGAAACACGCAGCCAGGCAGACGAGCTCCAAGGCAGCTCCCATGCCAGAGGACGAAGAGAGCACATCCACTCAGTCACGGTCAGAGAAACAGGACCACACTGGAAAACAGGCCGATCTCCAACATCTATTAACAAGGGTGTTGATAGAAGCAGCACAGCTGATGTTTTTTTCCAGGATGACGTCACAGCCAAACAGGAACAGACGAGGCAAAGCTACTCTGAGGAAAAGCAGAGAGAGCAGAAGGTCAGAGATTGAACTAACAGATTCTGCAGAATAGGAGAACAGAGAGAGAATGAAGCAGAATGATGAAATGGGGGTCCCTATGTCCTCCAAAAGTCTAAGCCTATAGCAGCATAACTATAGAGATAGCTCAGGATAACCTGAGCCACCCTAACTATAAGCTTTATCAAAAATGAAAGTTTTAAGCCTAGCCTTAAAAGTAGACAGGGTGTCTGCCTCACGGACTAAAACTGGTAGTTGGTTCCACAGGAGAGGAGCCTGATAACTAAAAGATCTGCCTCCCATTCTACTTTTAGAAATTCTAGGAACCACTAGTAAACCTGCAGATTGAGAGCGAAGTGCTCTGTTAGGAACATAAGGAACAATCAGATCTCTGATATCAGATGGAGCTTGGCCATTTAAGGCTTTATATGTGAGAAGGAGGATTTTAAATTCTATTCTGGATTTAACAGGAAGCCAATGAAGAGAAGCCAGGATAGGAGAGATATGATCTCTCTTTTTCATTTTCATTAGAACTCTGGCTGCAGCATTTTGGATCAGCTGAAGGCTTTTAACTACAGTTTGTGGACTTCCTGATAGTAAAGAATTACAATAGTCCAGCCTTGAAGTAACAAATGCATGGACTAGTTTCTTAATTGACAGGTAAGAAACATTACCAGAACTAAAAATGCGTCGTGGCTGCACAGTGTCCCATCCAACTCAGTTGAGAGCGGCGTGTTAATTTACCTGCAGTTCATGCGGTGACATGCGGTGACGTGGGGGCGCTAATACATCCTCAATTTGGAGTTACCAACACACTTGCTGCGCATTTGAGTAGAAATATACGTCTCCTTCCGTTGGAAATATCTAAATTGATGCATTAAAAAAATGTAATACTGTTGCAAATATTCATGAGATTTATACTGGGGCACAGCTCATTTATACTGGGGCACGTGCCCCAGTAAATGGGGTCTGGCGACGCCGATGACCCAGCGCTGGGGTGGACGGTGCCCTCCATTATACCCGCCAAGTGCGCGTCTTTTAACAGACTTCCCCATTGACTCTGCTGCTCTCCACCATCTGGATTTTTATCTTTCTTTTTAATCTTTTCTCTTTTATCTATCTTTTTTTTATCTTTTTCCTTTTAACGTATTTTATTGAACACTTTTAGCGAGCTCGTCTTTTTACGTAAATTATTGAACTTTTAATCTATTAAACTTTTTAAGGCCCTGCTCACAATCGCCGCAGTCTGTTTGGTTTTTATGTTTTTTTTAAAGATGATCGCACCTCTCGGGTGCCACAGAATCTGGCGTTGCTGGTAGGACTGCGGGGTTGTGAGCAGTGTTTTTAACGGGTTTTATTTTATTTATTTATTTTTTTAAATCAGATGGGAAGGTGCTCTCCCATAGGACTATGGATCGGCCGGGACGGGCCTTATTAAAGTGTGGGGGGATGTGGTAATGTGGCCTTTTTGTTAAGTTGTTGCACGTTTTCTAATTTTGGATTTTCTTTATTTTTGAACTTGTTTGCTTGTTTTCAATTTTGTGTGTTGCATGTTTTTTTGGATTTTGTTTGGAGGCCACATTGCCACACACACCTGGACACGCCCACAACGGCACAGGTGTTCCCAATCAACTAAGCAGCGTGCCGACTGGGACGCTGATTTAAAAAAGGGCAGCTGCTTGGTTGGAGGGACAGACACCGGACATGGGAAGGTTTGGTTGGGGAAGGCCGATCTTGGAGGGAGCCGGACGGAGCGAGTGAGAGGGAAGCAGCGGGAGAGCCTTGGGGACTGACTGCAGGAGGCCCGCCGGAGCGAGGTGGAGAGACGCGCACCGGAGAGAGAGACGCGCACCGGAGAGAGAGACGCGCACCGGAGAGAGAGACGCGCACCGGAGAGGGAGACGCGCGCCGGAGAGGGAGACGCGCGCCGGAGAGGAGCGCGCCGGAGAGAGAGACGCGCACCGGAGAGACGCGCACCGGACAGAGAGACGCGCACCGGAGAGGGAGACGCGCGCCGGAGAGGAGCGCGCCGGAGAGAGAGACGCGCACCGGAGAGACGCGCACCGGACAGAGAGACGCGCACCGGAGAGGAGCGCGCCGGAGAGACGCGCACCGGAGCGAGCGAGGTGCAGGGACGCGCACCGGAGCAAGGTGCAAGGACGCACGCCGGAGAGACGCTCACCGGAGCGGGGTGCAGAGAGGCCCGTCATGGAGCGAGGCGCAGAGGCACGCTGGCGAGAGGCGCGTGTTGGAGGAGACCTCGCAGGCCAGCTACGCTGGAGAGGCCCACACGCGCAGCGTGCCGAAACGAGGACCCAGCGCTGGGGTGGACGGTGCCCTCCATTATACCCGCCAAGTGCGCGTCTTTTAACAGACTTCCCCATTGACTCTGCTGCTCTCCACCATCTGGATTTTTATCTTTCTTTTTAATCTTTTCTCTTTTATCTATCTTTTTTTTATCTTTTTCCTTTTAACGTATTTTATTGAACACTTTTAGCGAGCTCGTCTTTTTACGTAAATTATTGAACTTTTAATCTATTAAACTTTTTAAGGCCCTGCTCACAATCGCCGCAGTCTGTTTGGTTTTTATGTTTTTTTTAAAGGTGATCGCACCTCTCGGGTGCCACACAGATGCTTGAAGGAAATCTCTTCTAAAAACCGTCATTCCCTCCGACTTGCTGACAAGGGAGTCGTGGCAGAGTTCTCTGCTCGTTACTGAGCTGATATCTGATCCTCTATGAGTCACTGTTATCTCATCAGGCAAGTAGCCATTGAAACATGCCTTAGCTTAGAGTTTATTCTTCAGTATCTCATTAGATAAAGGGTTTCATTTCTCAGCAGCCTCTCTCTAAACATTTACCACAAGGTGACTCACTTTCACCTTTTGGCCCTGGGAAAAATAATTTCCTGATAGCTTTACGATTGAATCTTTCTTTTTATGACTGTTGGCATAAGGTTCTGTTTGGTACTTGTATATGAAACTTTATTGAGGGAGAACAATCAAATACAACAGAGACAGACTGAAAGGGAGGTGAGAAAGAAAGAAGGGATAAGAACTAAGGGGAGAGAGCAAATGATAGAGAAAGAAAAGAGAGCATGAAAAGTGAGAAAATAAAACAAAATAGCCAAAATAGACAACAGAAGGAATACAGTAACTCCTAGAAGTATGCTTCCACTCCTGTATGAGACAAAAGGGGAAGAAAACAGATAAAAAAGATAACATAAAAGCAACAAAAAAGCTTCAAAAGCTACGGTAATTACAAAACATTATTCAGGGTGGTATTTACCTGTATCTGCAGTTTAGTATACTATTAGTCTGTATTCGTGACGTGAGCACCTGGAGCCCCCGTGGTCTGTATGCATGGGCATGTTCATGTATAAAGGATTAACAAAGCCTCTTCAGAAGGAAAGTTTGCTTAATAGCAGGTGACAGAAGTGTCTCATCTGTACCAATGATTCTCTGTGGAGCAACATGTGTGTTAATATTGATTCAATCTTTCACAATCTGCTGGATATTTCATCTTTTCTTGTCCTTCTATTAACCCCATTGACTATTGCAACATAGCAATGGCTTTGAACTTTCTTTATTTTCTTTTTTTTACCCAGTGTGGTGAATCTTACTTTTTAGAATTAGTCCAGTATTTTGTTTCGCCTGTTTATCCTGAGAAACAGGAGTTGCTCAATAATTGACACTTTGTCACAGAGTTGTAATCTCTCCACCCATCCTGTTCACTAATACATACTGTAACAATAATCATTGGAGTATATACAGTGTATGATACGCTCATGAACATGACTGTGTTTATGGTTTGTTGATGTAAAACAGAGATTCTAGATGGGTTCCTGGTTCTGAATGTGTACCAAACTGAAAAACTGCTTTACATTATTAAATACAGCAGAAAACCTTAAGATCAGCTGACGGCTGATGAATTCTCAGGTAGTGGAGTTTTCCAGAAGGTCTCACCTACTGGAGTTATTAGGTCTTTCTCATGTGACTGCATTCCCACCTCAGACTTTCCCCCGAGCAGGAAACCGGGGATTATCCTGCAGTGGGTCTCTCTATCGCTGACAGGAAGCGAGGGTAATCGTTATGGAATACGTTGTGGAAAGTCCAGTGTTTGGATTCAGAGTGGGATAAGGTCCAGTTTTGGTTTCCTTTCTTGAAACATCAGACTGGTCAGAATCTGTTTAGAACTTCCCACAGATTCCAGACACTAATTAACATTCACTATGGTGCCAATTCTACCCCACAACATTCACAGAGTTCCTGTTTTTTTAAGCATTTCAGCATCCATCAATCCTAAAAGGGCAGCAGAACCAAACTATAGAGACATTTATTCCTGATGAGTCTTTTTATTTGGGCATCTGTTTGTGTCATTGAGATGTTCGGCAAAGATCAGGTTATAAAAATTCCCTCAGGGCCAAATGTTTCCTCGTGTTTTGTTGATCTTACTTTAGATAATTTTTTAGGTATTAGTGGCCTTTATTTATTTATTGTATTTTTTGAAAGTATGACGACAGGAAAAGGGGTTAGAGAGAGGGGGAAGACATGCTGCAAAGATCTCCCGGCTGGGTCTCAAGCCTGTGGTGACCACACTGAAGTCTAAGCTTCTTCATATGGTTCACACACTAAACTCCTGCACCACCGCCATGCCCCAAATTATCAACATTTTTTAAAGTCTTTTTTAACCCCAAAAGAGAAATGTTGTTGACCCCAGGGAGTCAGGGTTTGGTTGAGGTTTTGAGGGCTCAAATGCAGAGGCACGGAGGCAGAGGTGAGTTCTTGAAGATTTAATTGAATGTTCACAAGCAACTGAGGCAGGAAACTGAGCAAAGTAAAACTGAATACTCAAAAGAAAGCTTAACAGAACCAAGACAGTCACACAGGGCCAATGACAGCTGCAACATGCTGATGGCAGCAACATGGGACAAATACTACATATTTCACTGGTAATAACATGATTATTATTTTTTATTAAAAATATCAATAATAGTTGGTTGACTGTTTCCTTTTGCATGTCTGCTTCTGTCTCCTTGAACCCCAGTCGGCCTCAGCAGATGGCCGTTCACACTGAGCCTGGTTCTGGTTCTGCTGGAGGTTTCTCCCTGTGAATTCATGCATGCTTGCTGTGAGGGATTGCTGCTGAGTCAATAAGTCGCTGATATTAGCTGATTTTCCTTAGATAGAAAACTTTGAACCGATCTGACTGTATGATCTGTTTGAATTGTCTCTGTAAAGTGACCTGAGATGACATGTTGTGAATTTGTGTTATGATTTATAGCCATATTAGCTAGTTTTGAAGCTGCTCTAGAATGGGCTTGCTTTTTTTTACTGGAATATGAGGCATCCGTTTGTAGATCAGCAGGTTGGCTGCCATTATTACTATACTTGTTTCTGAATGGAGGAAAACAATATGATGCAACTGTCGGCTGTTGCAACTTTTCCTGGTCACCCCTAAGGGCCCAGACCTGATGACAGGCTTATTACCAGACCTGATGACAGGCTTATTAAAATGTTTTCCTTTATGCATGTCATTCACAAACTGTGTCTGGATCATTTTCTGGAGATAAAATCCTAAATTAAATTATCTACAAATAGCTCATTGTCTTTCATTACAAGAAAACCTGAGCACGATCATCATCATTTTGATATACAATGTATTTAACTTATCCAGACATCTGGCCCTTGAAAGCAGAGAAACACATTCTTTATCACGTTGCTGTAGTTTGTCTGTGCAAAAACAATTAAGCCAGGGGGCCAGGGGGGGTGTCCTGCCCCAAGTGGAGGAGTTTAAGTATCTCGGGATCTTGTTCACGAATGAGGGAAGAAGGGAGCGGGAGATCGACAGGCGGATTGGTGCAGTGTCTGCCATGAAGCGGGCGCTGTACCGCTCCGTCGTGGTGAAGAGAGAGCTGAGTCAAAAAGCGAAGCTCTCGATTTACCAGTCGATCTACGTTCCGACCCTCATCTATGGTCATGAACTCTGGGTCATGACCGAAAGAACGAGATCGCGGATACAAGCGGCCGAAATGGGTTTCCTCCGTAGGGTGGCTGGGCTCTCCCTTAGAGATAGGGTGAGAAGCTCGGTCATCCGGGAGGGACACGGAGTAGAGCCGCTGCTCCCCCACGTCGAGAGGAGCCAGTTGAGGTGGCTCGGGCATCTGTTTAGGATGCCTCCTGGACGCCTCCCTGGTGAGGTGTTCCGGGCACGTCCCACCGGGGAGAGACCCAGGACACGCTGGAGAGACTATGTTTCTCGGCTGGCCTGGGAACGCCTTGGGGTTCCTCCTGAAGAGCTGGAAGAAGTGGCTGGGGAGAGGGAAGTCTTGGCCTCCCTTCTTAAGCTGCTGCCCCCGCGACCCGACCCCGGATAAGCGGAGGAAGATGGATGGATGGATGGAAAACAATTAAGGCTAAATAAATTATTCTAGTTAGACTACAAAACCCTCCGACCCAAAATTACCATAATTCTACAGAGAACTTTTTTCCTCCTAAATCAGTTTGAGGGTCATAAAGTCCTCATAAAGAAAGAATGCATTCGCCCTTTGGTGGTGTGGTGGTGTGTGGTCACTAGAAAATAATGATTTTATGCTCTTTTCTCTCTCTACTCTTTTGCTGGGAAGCTGTTTTTTGAAACTCTCAGTTGTTACATAAAGAAAAAAAATGATTATTAAAAACTCACTAAAGTGAAAACAATTCCTGCACCTGACATCTGAAAGTAGATTTGTTTCATACTGTTTAGAAGTTGAGTTCACAGGTTTAGTCAGCCAACAAAACACGTTGATTTAGTGAATCTTTTCCTGTTCACTGGCTGATGCTTTGGCTCATATTTGACCAAGTTGATCAAAGTTTCAATTTGACCTAATCAAATTCATTAAGAGCTAGAGAAGCAGAAAACTGCTGCAGCTTTTATGATGTTGAAGAATCTGCTGTGAGCCAATATTGCCACCTGCTGGTGAAAACTGCAATTTTTAGTTTATAGAAATAGAATAGAATAGAAAACCCCTTTATTGTCCCACAATGGGGAATTCTTGTTGTACAGCATCAAAAAGATTTTAAAAATGGTTGCGTAAATGTGGATCTTAGACAAGTTTATAAGAATAACATGATACTGAAGAGTTAAAAAATACAACCTGGACAGGTCTCCAGTCCATTTCAGGGCAACACAGAGACAAACAGGACAAAAAACCACTCATGCACACACTCACACTTGAAAACTGGCTGAGAACTTGCCTGCTTAACTGTTTCTTAACCACACAGAGCCATGCATGGAGCTAGTTTACCATTACCTGCTCTAACATAGAAAGTATCTATCGATCAGTGCTTCTATGTTCCTTTTGTATCTCTCCTTCTGTCTCCTTAAAACCCCTAGTTGGCCAAAAACTCTCACACTGAGCCTCATTCTGCTGTTGAAAGGGAGTTTTGTTCTGTCCACTGTCTCTGCATGCATGTTCAGTGTAATTGCTATAGAATCTACGACACAACACCAGGGGATATCTGCTGTTGCCACGTGCTCATCAAGGAGGAACCAATTCTGAAAACCCAGTGATTGGATGCATTCAGCTAGTTCTCCTGAGATATAAAGCTTTTAACCAATGTGACTGGATGATCAGAGTGAGGTGTCTCTTTAAAATGGCTTGAGATACCATCAGTTATGAATAAGTCCTATATAAATAAAATTAATTGAATTTAACTGAATTGACTGGGTCACAGATATTCTCAGTGTTTGGAACATAAGGTTGATTTAAAAGGAGAAGCAGGCAGAACATGATTTAGATTTACTGATATATATCCATCTTCTGGTGAAATGTTCCTAATTAAAGAGAATTATAAAAAATAATTCAATCAGTCTGATAGAAACAAAGTAGGATGTCCATTCATCCATTTTCTGACACGCTTTATCCCAAGCATAGTCGCAAGGAGTGCTGGTGCCTATCTCCAGCTGTTAATGGGTGAGAGGCGGGGTCCACCCTGGACAGGTCGCCAGTCCATTGCAGGGCAACATAGAGACAAACAGGACAAACAACCATTCACATAAATGTTTTTGGACTTTGGGAGGAAGCCAGAGTACCCGGAGAGAACCCACACATGCTCAGGGAGAACATGCAAACTTCTACGCTTTCACTGCGCAATATCTGTTTAAATTTGAATTGTCCTAATAATTCAGTGTGCTTTAAAGATGATTGGTGGCTGTCAAGGCAGCAATGCTTCTGACTGATTATTTTAGCCACTTTTATTTACCACTAAACAGCTTTCCAATAGAACCTAATGAACATAAAAAAAATCATAATTATGGACAGAAAGCAGTTGGTGTTAGAAGAGGAATCTGAATTAGTTAACATTGGATTAATCCAGCTCAATATTCAATTTTAGAGGATTATATGGTTATTTCTGACTCAGAAACTATAGAAACATTAACATTTTCAGTGTCTGTAAACTAAAGAGCAGTATAAGTGACTAAATAGAGCCACCTGCTGGCCGGAGGCTGGAATTACAAGAGTGCAGATGGGAAATCGAAGAGGAAGGCCCTCTAATGATTCATGATTTGAAAAGTATTCAATAATTCCTTCCACAAGTGTTTGAGCTCTGTATCAGTTTTTATTAAATGATTAATAAACTTGTTTTAATATCCATATTGTTGTGAAGGCAACGTTAAAATTGCAGTTTAGTCCTTGGAACTCCTGTTAACCTAAAGGGGGCATAAAGAAAATGATTCTGTCAGAGAAACACAACTGCTCTGAAATCTCTGTTTTCACAGTTTATTTTGTGGTATTTTTAAAAAAATCAAAAATGTTAATTCTTTTTCACATTTTTTTTTATTCACAGAGAAACGTTTTAAGGTTAGTAGTGAGAAACAGAGGTGTGAATCCTGAATTAGAATCACAATAGAGTGTCTCTGCTTAATCCCTCAGTCTTTATGAAAATGTAGCTAAATAATAATACTTGAGCGTCCAATTATAAATGACCAAACACTGATACTGTAGGTCACTTGAAATATGCGTTTGTTCATTTTATTTCTTTTTCTAATTAGATCTATGTGATTCTAACTTGCGTTCTACTAGCTACAATGTGTATAATTTTTTTTAAGTTTTATTGTCCACAACAACCTGTACCTGATGCCTGATATTTGATTTAAAAAAAGTGTAATTTTGATAATTTATTCTGTTTTTATAATTATTTTTAGCATTTAGGCACATGTGCCTGAGATGGCTGTCCAGCCTTTCATTATGGGATCAGTTCCCTTTTAAGGAGCCTCTGATATTCCCAATCACATACTGTTAGCTTTGTGTCTTTGCACAATGAAAACTGAAGCTGTGGCTGTTTGCAGAGGAACTAGTTAAATTTTTTTCCATAATTAGATTTTTTTAACAGTTTAATGCATTTATGAGGCCATTCAGTGACATTTTTGAGATGCCCAAATTCCACCCTGTTAATGTTCATGTTTTTGAAATGTTATTTTTTCTATTGGAACCTTCTATACAATCTCTTGAGGATTCTTCCATACAAACAGATGATGAACAAATGGAAAAATAGTTTTTCCAGTTCTCAAATTTTATTAAAAACAAATAATTTGCTATAAATTCATTATTATGTTTTCCTCCAATAACTAAAAATACAATATTGCGAAAAGGGACCAAAGAGAATTTAGTCACCCAGTGATCAAATATGTTCTCTTACTTTGAAACTTGAAGGTCTAATTTCCATCTTAGGTGTGCTTCAAATATGGGATAGACAATGAAGAAAATAAAAAAGAAAGAATTCCAGGAAATCACATTCAAGGATATTTAAACAGTTTATTCTTAGTTTTTGGTGTAAAAAAAAGTATTTGGTGAAAAACAAAAGTTTTCTTCAGTTCTTCGTAGTATAACCCTTGTTAGCAATGAAAGAGATCAAACATCAGTCTTCATCAGCTTTGCCCTCACTGTATCGGGCAATTTGGTCCATTTCTCAATCAGACTTCTAGAACAGTGATGTTTTGGGGCTGTTGCTGGGCAACACACTGATTTCCACTCCCTCCACAAAATCTATGTGAGGTTGAGGTCAGGAGACTGGCTGGGCCACTCCAGGCCCTTTAAATTATTCTACCAGAGTCACTCCTTTGTTTCCTGAGTATGTTTGGGATCAATGCGATGCTGGAAAACCCAGCTACCTTCCATCGTCACTGCTCTCACTGATGGAAGGAGGTTCTGGCCCAAAATTTCACCATGCATGGCTCAGTTTATTCTTCCTGAAACATAAATAAGTCATCCTGTCCCCTTTCCAGAAGAGCAGCACCAAAGTATGGTGTTTCCACCCCAATGCTGTGCTTTTTCACATTTCTTCTTCCCATATAACTGTATCTATGTCTTTGTATCACAACGTTCTATTTTGGTTTCATAGGATCTGATATTCTCTCAATGCTCTTCTAGATCATCCATATGGTTTCTGGCAAACTTCAGAGGACCTGTCAGGTACTGCAGGATGTGAGTCCCACTGGTCCAAGTGTGTTACTGATGGTAGCCTCTCTGCAGGTCATTCATCAAGTCGCTCCATGCAGATTTGGGATTTTGGATCATTTTGACCTCAAGGGATGAGATCTTGTGTGGGGCCTCAGATGGAGGTAGATTATCAATGGTCTTGGATGTCCAATATGTTCTGCCAGTTGCTCCAACAGGTGATTTCTTTAAACCAGCATGCTGCCTGTATAAGTTTCTCTCTTCCTATCCTGGTGCAGGTCTAGACTTTTTTCCTGGTGATCTTTCACAGCTCTTTTGTCTTGGAAATGGCTGAGTTTGGAGTCTGACTCTTTGAGGCTGTGGACAGAAAAAATAGTTAAAAAGCTACCAATAAAACAAGTAAAAAGTGTAGGACAAAAGAGCTTCTTAAGGAAGGTAAAAGTCAGTGAGGGCCAGACATCTTCCTTGTGGGTGGGTGAACAAATACTTATGTTTCACCATAATTTAGAATAAAAAAATCCTACATTGATTTCCTGGATTTTTCCCTAATTTTATCTCTGATATTTTTTCTTTTTTTTTCTCCAACTTTTGTTGTCATTACACTGTCACAAGTACAAAACAACAAAATTCACTCTCTGCATCCCGTTGGGAAGCAGTGGGTTGCCATTTTTACGGCGCCTTGGGAGAAATGTGGGGTTAAGGGTCTTGCTCAGGGACCCACAGTGGCAGCTGTGAGTGTGGGGCTTGAACTCAGGACTTCTGGATTCCAAGCGCAATGCCCTAATCAGTAGGCCACCACTCCCCATATTTAAAGTTGACCTGTTTCAAGGATTACAGACCTCATTCATCTTTGCATTATCTTCCCCACTGTAGTTCACTGTGTGCCTGTACATTGAGCAAAATGCATCTGTAACAGCTTAACATGTACTTAAAAAAACCACTATGAAGTTAAAAAAAAAATCTCTACTCATTTCTAATTCCACAAAAGTAAAAAAAAAACAAAAAACAAAAAAAAAAAAACCCTGGACTTTGTTTCCAAGTTTGAAGACATTCTGATTCCCTTCTAGGAAGGTTTTTCCATTCGAAATGTCAAAATTTAGCGTTGAGTTTGAAGCTTTATATATTAGCCCAAAAACTTGTTTTGTCTTAGAAACATGAAAATTTAACCAGAAGAACAGATCTTGGGTTCTTCGTTAGTCTGCAATACCCGATACTAGTCTATGCCTCTGAAAGGGGGGGTCGTTAGGGGCAATTGTTGGCTTGCTGTCCAACATGACATGTTTTGTCCCAACATCTGACATTTTGAATTGAAAAACTTCCTGGATGGGAGGCAAAACGTCTTCAAACTTGGAAACAAAGTACACTAAAAAAAATAACCTTGCTCAAACTAAAAAAAATGATGTCCAGATATCACATCTAAAATATTTGACTTCACAGAATCTGAATTTAATCACTTGTTATGACCTGATTATATTATGTTGATGTAAACAATAATACTGCACTTGACACAACTTAAAATCTTTCCCCTGTTCAAAATGATTTTCTTTCTCTTCCAAATTAGATTTTCCACCTACCATTTGACTTTACTTCAAAAATAATTTCCATTTTCCATTTCCCATCTTACAAACTCTATTTAAAAAAAAAGCGCAGTTCACATGTGACTCAAACAAAAAAGATTACCTGCAGGTCATGAATAAATATATACATATTGAGAGAGGTCGAAAACTCTGTTTTGGATCCTGTGTACCTGTATTTAGTTCAGGTTAAATCAAACTTGATATCTCAAAAAAAAAAAAAAAAAAAAAGAGTTACTCAAAAACTATGACCTGGATGAGAATCTTCACCAGCAACTTAGTTCTGACTACAAAGGGCTGCGTCCTGACCCCCCTGCTTTTCACCCTGATGACACATGACTGCGTCCCCTGGTTCACCACCAATCACATCGTGAAGTTGCAGACGACGCCACGGTGGTGGGCCTCATCAGAGACGACAACGACCTGGACTACAGAGAGGAGGTGGAGCAAATGGTGGACTGGTGCACAGATAACAGCCTGATTCTGAAGGTGGGGAAGACGAAGGAGATCATGGTGGACTTCAGGAAGAACCGTCCTAACCACGCTCCACTGCTCATCAACAGCTCAGCTGTAGAGGGGGTCAGCAGCACCAAATTCCTGGGGGTGCACATCACAGACACCCTCACCTGGACTGGAAACACCAACTCACTGGTCAAAGGGGCATAGAAGCACTTGTACTTCTTGTGGAGGATGAGGAGAGCCCACCTGCCCCCTCCCATCCTCACCACCTTCTACAGAAGCACCAGTGCCTCAGTCTGCAGCGCCTCAGACTGGAAGAAGGTGAGAACAGCAGAGAGGATCATGGGGGCTCCACTCTCCTCCATTAAAGACCTTTCATCCCATTGATGCATGTCTGGAGCCCGTAACATCACCAATGACCCCTCACCCCCCCAACCATGGACTGTTCTCCCTGCTGACCTCTGGGAAGAGGCTTTGAAGCATTGGATGCAGGTCCAGCAAATTCAGAAACAGCTTCTTACCCACTGCCATCAGACTGATGAATGTTGAGTAAAATGGGTTATTTTATTTATATAAAAAAATTATTATGTTAGAACTTTAAATTTACAGTCATATGTTTATATTACTATTTTTGTATGTATTTATTTCTGTTTTCAAGGCTGCACTTTAAAAAATTTAATTGTTTAGAGCTGTTTTAAACAAAATTTATTTTTCTAAACACACGTGTATAATAAATGACAAAATAAATGTGTTTAAGTCTAAGTCTACAGGATCACAAATTAGTAATGAAGTGGTAATTCATCCTAGGTGCATGAAATACAGATCAGAAGGGTTTGGTTGGGGTGCAGATCAAAGATGGGAGACAGATATAAAAAAAATTAACTTCCAACTGAGACCATGCATCAACTTTCTCCAATCCAGCAGTGGGAGATAGAGAGAAAAGGCAGATAACTCATTGATGTTCTCCTGTTCACACAATCATCAAACACCCAAAAACATTCACAATCAAACAGCTGATTCATTTGGAGATTCAGCTGCACTTTTATTCTTTTACACACAGACAGGTTCTCTGATTGGCTGCTGCCGCTGCTCGCAGTAAAATAAGCAGGACAAAAAGTCACACACCCCCACTCACATATTTCCAAGCTGCTCTATGTTGATGTAAAACAGCCAATCAGAGGCAGTTTTAGATCCTGTGAGGAGTCCCACTGTTTGCCCATTTTCGGTCAAAGGTTTTCTTGGTGTGTATGTGCAGGCAGGGTAAGGGGGTATGTGACTGTGAATGCAGTTCCAGCAGGTGAACTTCCCCTTTTCACTCATCCTGTTTAAGCAGAACTAATGCTTTAGGAAGAGCTTCAAATGTCCAGCCAAACACAAAAAATCAGGACAACTGGCAAAGTGAATAATTCTGAAAATAGAGAAACTAGTTTATTCAGCTATTAAAATGTATAAGTGCTTTTCTGATCTCTATATGGATCAGCCCAGAACTACACAGGAGAAGCTGATCAATCATCTAGAAAGAGCTGGGCCCACCGTTTCCAAGGTTATTGTTGGTAATACACTAAGACGTCATGGGAGAACGTCACATGGTCAGATGAGAACAAAATAGAACTTTTCGGTCATAATTCCAAAAAACATGTTTGGAGGAAGGAAAATGTATAGTACCAAACCAAGAACACCATCCCTACAGTAAAGCATGGGCCATTTAGCATCATGCTTTGGGGGTGTTTTTCTGCATTGGGGACAGGGTGACTGCACTGTATTAAAGGAATAGTACACCCAAAACATGATTAGCCTTCATTTTCTACTCACCCCCATGCTGAACAACACTCTGGAGTACTTTTTTGATATCTCAAATGCATCTGGAGATCTGGGAGGCTTCTTGCTGTCTGCTGACATTCAAATAATGGAGGTCTATGGTGTCCGAGGCAGAAAGGTCCATAAAAGTCCACAAAAAACGTGTCAATATTCCTCCATACTGCTCGTCCAATGTATTCCAAGTGTCCTGAGTGGGTAGCATCCAGAATTTACTCGAAACGAAGTCATTTAGAATGTTTTTAGAGCATAAACAGTAGTGTATAGTATTTCCTAAAAGCGCGTTCACAAGTCTACGGAAACCGCGGCAGACCAAGCCAGACGAAAGTGCGCATTCAGCTCTGCAAAGAACTCATGCTCTTCCTCAACACTGAAGTCCTCAGACATTTTTCTTTCGTTGTTTCTTTCTTTGCACAGGTAAACAGCACATTTCTTCTTCTACGCTTGCATTATCGGCAGAGCAGACGCTGAATGCGCACTTTCATCTTTCATCTACACACCCACACTCATGTATATATATATACATACACAATGGTCCGTTATCGGCGTTAACGCTCCAGCGTACTTGTACTTGGAGAGTTGATCGAGGCGACGTGTGTCACAGAATTTCGGAGACACTATATTGTTAATGTGGGACAATCTATAATTGGAAGTGGGACACTGAATTTTTTGTAGAAAAAACAGTAACAAATGAGGAAAAAAATAACATAACTTTGTCAAAATCTTCAGAAGCATTGCTCATGGCATCACAGGGGCTTTGAACACATCAGAGATAGAGGCTCCGATCTACCCTACTGGGCAAGATCCCAGGGACATGCTTTCAAAGAGGCCCCGGAAACAATCCAGAATCTCATAGGTGGGTATAAGATACTGGCAGGAAAGGAATACATGGAACTTCATAACCAAGTTCCTGGTAAAGCGAACTAAAACATCTGAGTAGAATACAGACTGGAGAACCCCAGCTCAGAATGGGAGCCACTTTCTAAGGTGATGAAGAATGACAGAGCTAAGATTCTGAGGGACTTCCAGATACAGACAAAATAGTGGTGCAGAACCAACCGGACGTTTTGATCATTAATAAACAGTAAAGGACAGGCTTAGTGATCGATGTGACCATCCCATATGAGGGAAAAAAGAACATAAGATACTGAAGAAATTCCAAGGCCTCAGGAAAAACTAGAGAGTCTGGATGGTGAAGGCAACAGTAGAGCCCATGGTCACCAGAGCACTGGGGGCATTAAACCCCAAACTAAAAATATTGTCTCCAACAGATACCTAGAAAAACATCAGAGATCTCAGTCCAGAAGTTCTCGGGAGAACTTGGATACTGAGAAGAACCCTGAAGCACTCAGGCCTCTGGTAGAAGAGTCAAACTATTTGACTGTGTCTCCATCTCATGCCTAAAGCTGTTAAAGGTTTGGAGAGCACTTCCAGTAACTCATTGCTGCACCCAAAATACAGTAAGGTCTGTCATGTTTTGTTCTAGTATGCAAGACCAAAAATATGATATTAATTGAGTAATTTAGGCTCATAACTTAGCAGTTTACAATACTGTACACTTTACTTTGACTGACAGAACCACATGAGGCAGGAAATACGTTAAAAAGTAAATTGAGGGGGACCCTCTTCAGGAGTATGGAAGCAGTAATAGGATGGATGTTAATGTTAGGAGAAGTGATTATTAGAGCACAGAGGAAAGAAATACAACTTTATATGTAATGTGCTGCAGACAATTGCAGAAATGCAGGACTTTTAACAGGAGAAAAAAAGTTCAGATGAAACATGGAAGCATGCTGGCTGATATATCATTTACTGGTTTAGTGGTTATAAGATCTAGTAATTTTAGATCTGCCAGATCACTGTCTTTTAAACACATTTACATCATTTGTCTGAATCAACATCCCCAGCCTCACGTGTGGGTTTTGTGTCACCAGGAGTAAATCAAAATGGTATAAAAGCATTTTACATCTTTTTTATGGATCTGATTCTAGTGGAGCTTGATCAGGATCTCCTCAGGAGTAAAGTTTTTACACTTTCTGCAATTGACTCAGGCCTCAAGATATACTCCACATGCTAGGAAGGTTGTGACATTAATAAAAGCACTGAAAGCTCCGTGAAGTCTGGTGCTGAGAGGAGAGAGAATTTAAAACTAAACAAGGACACTACAGGGGAAGACCACAGGCCTCAGAAGACCACACCCACTGAAGGGGCCTTTCTGCTCTAGTTTACTAAGCCATCTCCATTTTAGGAGCCTCAGATCTGCTGCTGCTGGTTTTCTGCTTAGTAATCCTTCCTCTCTACATTCTGTCAAACTTCACAGGGAAACCAAACAACACAAGGGTGGAGTCGCCATTGAATTGGGGAGTGAGGGGGTGGGATCAGACTGTGTCTAAAAATCCAGAGGCTGCACCCTTTGAAGGTCAGTCTGTAGGCAAATGACATCACAGCAAAGAGATAAAGATTTGAGTCACTCTATTTAATGTGTCCCGCTTTTATGAAAGGTTCTGATGTATCTATTGTGGCCCAGCTTACTTCATGATCTGATACAGGTTGAAGCAGATGTCCAAGCAATAGGACAGTATAGGTAGAGATTGGAAGAAAAAAAAGGGATTCAAGTTTTACAAGTATTACATTTTTTTGCGACACAAACAGCCTTTAAAGGTGTTCTTCTTGTCCATGTGGGGGTTCTCTCTGGGTACTCCAGCTTTATCCACAATCCAAAAGTATTGTTGTTAGTACCACCGTACCATATATAACCACTTTATTTATAAAACACTTAAAAACACCCTATGGGTGAAATGAAGAGCTGCACAGAGTTACACTACAAGAAAAACAAATAGTCTAAGTGGAAAAATAAGATAATGAATGAAAAAAAATAGAACAAACAATAAAACCAATTTAAAAACTAGTTAGAGGTCCATCAGGCTAAAATCCCGATCTTTAAAGATTTCATATAAGAGGTCCTGAAGTAGAGCTAAAAAATGAGGCGTGTTGCAGGTGATAAACGGTTATTGGTAGCACAATAATAAAAGCTGCAAAAACTGCATAAAAAGGTACAATATTTAGGTGATGATTTAAGCCTTTTCTAAGTAGAAAAAAAATCTGTATTATATTTGCTCTTAAAATGTAATGCATTTTAATCTGTGTTACCTGCTGATTGGTTTTTTAGTCATTCTGTGAGTAACATCTGAAATGAAAATGATTCTTGTGTTTTAGCTGAGAATGGCCAATTCGCTTGCAACTTAAGGTAAATTACTTTTACAGATGATGTTTCCTGAACATTATTTATTTTATGTAGACATTTAGTCGATGTATGTCATTTTAAATTCGAGCGTCGTCAACAAACATCCTTCATGGTTTTCTTTGGACATATATACTAGCTTGGGTTAGAGTTTACACTGCTTTATTTTACAAAGTTGAATGTTGTCAGATTTGTTTGTTCGTGGATGTAGATAAAATACACTGATGGATAAAACCTGTTAAACACATCTTAATCTAACATCAGCCATGTTTTATATGATAATATCTCACATCCTAACATCGTATCATTATTTCTTCTGGACCATGTGAGAAAAAGCTCTGATTAGTCCTTCAGTTGCAGCGGACACTGGGAGGCTTCTGGAAATGTCCTCAGATGGGAATCACTGTGTACATTACTAAACCAATGATGTCATTTCTGCAGCGAGGTGGAGTGTATACAGTGTGTCTGTGGGTGTGTGTAGGTATGTGTGAACCCGCTGCAAGTCCATATTGGGAAGGATGAGCAGCAGCACTTAGACTGGCTGGAAAAGCAGTACATTACACTACCTTGCGTTGAGTTTAACAGCTCTTTACTCACAATTTATAAAAATAGCTAGAAAGTCCAACCCCTTGATTCCTAACATATCTCAGTCACAAAATTACACAAGTGCTGGTGTGATAATTAACATCGATAAAAAACTTGAATATCTGTCAAAGCAACTTCCTGTAACTTTTAACCACTGGGGCGCTAGATCTGTAACTATCTTATAGCAAACGGTTTGGTGACTCATTCAGTTCCATCCTTCTGAAAATACTGAGATGAAAAATAATTTAATATATCTATATAGCACTGGGCTAAAGGGGGCATAGTCAAATATTTTGAGTTAAAAAGAATACATCAGATGTTAGGTGTTTGTTTACTTATTCATTCTTGAGCCTTAAAATGACTTTTGCACCAGGTGAGATCAGCAGACTTAACATTTCTGTTTCATATGCTGATAAGACCACAGAACTATGAACAGTGCCTGCTTTAAAAGCATAGTGAACTGTTTATCACTTTAAATAGAATTAATTGGTTTAGTTAAAAAATATTACATAAAAAATCTAGAATATACACTATATTGCCAAAAGTATTTGCTCACCCATCCAAATTATTAGAATCAGGTGTTCCAATCACTTCCATGGCCACAGGTGTATAAATTCAAGCACCTAGGCATGCAGACTGTTTTTACAAACATTTGTGAAAGAATGGGTCGCTCTCAGGAGCTCAGTGAATTCCAGCGTGGAACTGTGATAGGATGCCACCTGTGCAACAAATCCAGTCGTGAAATTTCCTCGCTCCTAAATATTCCACAGTCAACTGTCAGCTGTATTATAAGAAAATTGAAGTGTTTGGGAACGACAGCAACTCAGCCACGAAGTGGTAGGCCACGTAAACTGACGGAGCAGGGTCAGCGGATGCTGACGCGCATAGTGCGAAGAGGTCGCCAACTTTCTGCAGAGTCAATCACTACAGACCTCCAAACTTCATGTGGCCTTCAGATTAGCTCAAGAACAGTGCGCAGAGAGCTTCATTAAATGGGTTTCCATGGTCGAGCAGCTGCATCCAAGCCATACATCACCAAGTGCAATGCAAAGCGTCGGATGCGGTGGTGTAAAGCACGCCGCCACTGGACTCTAGAGCAGTGGAGACGCGTTCTCTGGAGTGACGAATCGCGCTTCTCCATCTGGCAATCTGATGGACGGGTCTGGGTTTGGCGGTTGCCAGGAGAACGGTACTTGTCTGACTGCATTGTGCCAAGTGTAAAGTTTGGTGGAGGGGGGATTATGGTGTGGGGTTGTTTTTCAGGAGCTGGGCTTGGCCCCTTAGTTCCAGTGAAAGGAACTCTGAATGCTTCAGCATACCAAGACATTTTGGACAATTCCATGCTCCCAACTTTGTGGGAACAGTTTGGAGCTGGCCCCTTCCTCTTCCAACATGACTGTGCACCAGTGCACAAAGCAAGGTCCATAAAGACATGGATGACAGAGTCTGGTGTGGATGAACTTGACTGGCCTGCACAGAGTCCTGACCTCAACCCGATAGAACACCTTTGGGATGAATTAGAGCGGAGACTGAGAGCCAGGCCTTCTCGTCCAACATCAGTGTGCGACCTCACAAATGCGCTTCTGGAAGAATGGTCAAAAATTCCCATAAACACACTCCTAAACCTTGTGGACAGCCTTCCCAGAAGAGTTGAAGCTGTTCTAGCTGCAAAGGGTGGACCGATGTCATATTGAACCCTATGGATTAGGAACGGGATGTCACTTAAGCTCATATGTGAGTCAAGGCAGGTGAGCAAATACTTTTGGCAATATAGTGTACCTTTGAGAATTATATATGATTGGCTGACTGACTTCTACTCCTTACATTTTCACAAAAGTATCTGTACTTTCTATTCCTTACATTTTTAAAACCAACGTTAGTCATTACTCTTGGCTTCGGTTTAATGTTTATAAATATTATTTCCCGTCATGTGCTCCATCCAATGCAGATCATTGGCTCCATCAACATCTAGTGAAAACTATTGTAGTTGGATGAGTCATATAACGCAAACACTCATTGGTTAGCTAAAGGAAATCATCAGAAGCAAGCAGGTGTTCTTCAAACTGCTAACGTGAATTGTCTATGCCATGCTACAATGTGGGATTCAGAAAAAGATGTTGAAATGTCTGAAAGGTCAGACACAGGCGAGAGCGTATCGGGAGACGGAGACCAACAAGACCTCCCTCATCCT